>NC_035436.2:190290105-190370105 GCF_002127325.2 Helianthus annuus | reverse complement strand
TATCAAATTACCCTCAACGTTTGTAATTTTTGCCATTTTCATCCAAACCACTAACTGAGTTTATTTTTTCTGTTAAGTTGAGGATATGTCGATTAAACTGGCAAATATAAAACCACAGGGACGATTTTGGCAATTTGCTCAAACATTTTTAAATTTCTTTTATTTAATTAATTTTGTTACATATATAATAAAAAGAATATACATGCAATTTTTATATGAAAAAAAATTAATAGTTTTGTCACATAATTTTTATAAATTTTCATCCAAATCACTAACTCAGTTTATTTTTTCTGTTAAAGTGAAGGATGTTTTAAATTTCATAAATTAAGACAGAAATTAAACTTCCAGTTTTATAAAAAGAAAACGTCATTGGTGTGCAACACATAACAATCGATTACAACCTTTAGTATTTATCAGTTGTGGAGATAGAAAAAAATTCTAAAACGTTACATATTTTTTAAATGTGTTGAGTACCTAGGTAATATGTTGGTACAAATAAAATATTTATTTAATTAAGATTATGAGTGTAACTAACTAATACTTATTCTGAGTGGCTTGAGTAAAGAAACTTTTGGTTCATAGCATTATAATTACAATTTGGTGGGTAATTTTAAGGTTTGGTAACGATATGCTGTTTGAGAGGGGGGGGGGGGCTCTGGTTTCTGTTTTTCCTTAGGAGCGGATTTAAAAGAGTAGAAGATGAATTACAAACTTGGTACATATGATAAGATTTTTTTATTTGACCTTTTTCGATAAGGTCACCAACATTTTAGTTTTATAAAATTTAGAGGTTTAAGTAGATTTTATTTTTGTAAAACTGATCTATATAAAAAATTAGAAATTAATTTCTGTCTTAGTTTATAAACATACTTCGCCTTAATAGAAAAATTAACTTAGTTAGTGGTTGGATGAAAATTTATAAAAATTATGTGACAAAGATATTATTTTTTCATATAAAAATTGTATGTATATTCTTTTTTATTATATATCACTACAAGAAATTTGGTGCTTTACCAACACAAAGTATGTGTGGGAAAAAGCATATAGTTTGTTAGTAGTTGTCTTTACCTACACATAAATTAAGTGTAATGATGTGTAGACTCGTGACTGTGGATATATACCATTACCCACACATAAGTTATGTGTAGGTATATAGCAAGTTATACCTACACATATATGTGTAGCTAAAAGGAATTTATATGTGTGGTTAAAAGTACAACAATTTGTTTATAAGGCATTTGATGTGGCAGGTGACGTGGCATCTGACATGGCAAGTGATGTGGCATCCAACGTGGCAGGTGACATGGCATCCGTCATGGGGGATGATGTGGCATGAATATATGTGTAGGTAAAAGTAATCTTATATGTAGGTAAAAGTAATGTTATGTGTAGGTAAATGTTGAAGATGTGTTGGTATTGATATTAATATGTGTTGAAACAAATGTAAACTAAAAGACAGTAAAATCATACATAATGTCACAAACGTCACCATTGATTAATACATGAAACAAAGTGCCAATTTGATTAATACATGAAAGAAATGTAAACTACAAGGCAGTAAAATCATGAATAATCAAAAGGCTTGTCAACTTAACAAGAGAATCAAGAGTTGGATCTTGACCATTGATATGACCATGAAAATATAAATGTTACGATAGGTCCATAATACATCGTTAACCCATTTTATCTAATTTGTGACAGCATCAGCAAGCACTTTATTTTGAAATGTCTGCAAAAAAGAACAATCTTGAAACATAAGATGCTCATTTTAACTATCATTAATTAATGTAAAAGAAAACCACCTGCATGAGTGTGTTGAGAACATACAAGACCTCGAAGATAAAATGTATGCAAACGTTCTTCTCATGTTGTCTCAGCTGTGACACCGCATTCACCACCCGAGTCATTACCGTCATAAAAAGATCTACTTCCAGGCACATCACTTTCATGGTTACCACTACACGAAAATGTTACAAAATGTTAATACATGATTGAAACATCTGTGAATAAAAGCGCTCAAAAACATGCACCAGAGTGCTATATCTTTCATACCTTAAATTAGGTGAGGAGTTTCATCCATTGATACATGCATGACCTGCTAATTGTTGCTGAAAATATAATTAAGTTGGATTTAGTTGATATAAGATCCAAGCATCTGTCATTAAGTTTCATATGCTTGTTTACCTTTGGCTGCGATATCATGTTTTACAACAAACCGTACTAAGCCTGGTTGCATTAGATGTTGAGATGTGCCATCGAAAAACCCTAACACGAACCATTTTCTAGTGGCCGTAATCTTGCCTGAACACGTCTAAACCATTGTTGGCTTGCTAGTCTAGATATCATACCATTCCTGCCGATATCTTGCCGATACTTGATGTATTTAATCCGGAAGATGGCACTTGCTGGCCTCCACTGCCGTCTGAATCTTCTTTGCATAGTCTTGTAGCTGCTGCAAAACAACTAACAAAAGATTCATTATCAGAAATGCACATATAAACATAATCTTCTATCACAAGCACTTAATGCAAAACATCGAATACTTTTTATTTAGCTATAATAAACACTTATCAATCAAATTGGCTTAAACACAATCTTCTATCATAAGCACCTTATGAGAGGCCAGAGAAGCAATGAGGGGCCAGAGAATGGAACAAAGGCAGCAGCTGTTGTTTGCTGTGAAATGTAACCAAATGGCTCAAAAGTCTAAGAATGAAAACAAGAAAACATTTGTAAAATTCTTGGACCCAAATGCCATTATTTATGCACATAGACAATAACAATACATGGGGGTTGACCATAAAATATGAACCAACACTCACTTTGTTGAGCACTTAGTGGGGATTTGTCCCATTTAAAAGCATCAACTCACCTCGTTTGACTTCACATGTATGTAGAACCTAGATATAAAGTAACAAATTAAGTAACTAAAATAAAATGGCAAGCATATTGTATATTCTCAAAAAAGCATGATTGATAATAATAAGATTTCATGATATATGTTTTATCTTTACCTTTCATATGAAAGTTGCACCCAAGGCCACAAGCTAGACTCACAAATAATGTAATCAAATCTATTTTCACCAGGTGTGAATAATCTGGTCTGTCACCAAACCACAATGATAAAAAAGAACTTAGCTCAAAAACAACTTGAAATGAGCATTTTGAAGAAAACCAGGTCACTTTATTATAATTATGAACCTGCTCAATTAGGGATTTGAGAGCTGCTCGAATGGACAAGGGTAGTGGCTTACTCCCATGAACCACAAGGTCAAGGAGCTGTGATTGGCAGTGGCCAGTGGCTTTCAAGTAGATTGAACCCTGTTTAGAAAAAAATGCTTTGATTTTTGCATATGACAGCAAGTTGAGTGTTATCTGCCACTAGATTAAGACTTGTTTGGAGTTGAAGCATGCTCCTTCACACTAATTACCAAAGTTAAGTAATTTTTTAACCAACCATTACATGTATATTCACATTAAAAGTTAATCAGATATGAGTACACAAAATATCAAAATTCCAACAGTTGATTGACCAACATTACCTTCAACGGCTGACTATTGCAAAATAGGATTTTTGACTTTTGAAAATCAGAACATGAAGCTTGGTTCGTTTGGATATTTGCAGAACTTTAAAGTTGATTCAAGGCGATGAACAGAGACCACTAATGATGAACCATAATAACTTTGTTCTCTACATCCCACCTTTTGCTTTATTGGTAGCTTGGCTGCGGTTATCAAAAGTCTCTGTTTTGCATTAAAAAACATCATTCATCCATATTAACAGAAGCTCAGCACAAAAAAACCATGTCATTTTTTGCACCATCCATCAAGGAATAAGAAATACCAGTAGACAGTACTAGTAACACAAATTAACCAAGAAGTAGTGTTGCTCAATTAAGTGTAAAGGTTCACTCTTAGTCTTATGGGATGACTTTTGCTAAAGTAAAGATGTGGAGTGAGTATGAATTTCTGGGTCCGATTAGTCCGATTTCTTCCGATTTACTCCGACTAGGTCCGATTTTGACCGTCTTTGACCGGGACCGATTTTTTTAACGGATTTGCAACTTTTTAGGCGATGGCTCACCGATTACCGCCTAGGCGCCGATTAATCGGCCGCCTAATCCGACTTCTACAACATTGTCTAATTCAACAGCTCATCCCTCTTTTACAAAAAGCATATTCTTTGCAACTTCTTACAAAAATCAACATCAATTCCTAGCAAAAATCTACACAGATGCAAACAAAATTCTTGCACAAATGCATGGAATATACCAAATAGGTAGAGCTACTACTAAGCTTATGACCAACAAAAAAAATTATCTAAAAAATTATATAGTAACCATCAAACTAGTAGCAACAATAACTGCTCTTATAAATAATCAAATTAATATCGTCAAATTAAAATATATGTGTAGCCAACCAAGTGTGCAAAGAACCTAGGAAAAATTACTTGCAGCAGAACAAAAGGCCATGGTTATCAACATTTTCATAAAACTCTATATGAATTGTTTTAAATTTAAGCATACAACTTAACCAATTTTATTATAAACAACACATCCTTCTTTGGCATTGCATCAAACACCTTATTTGCGCTGTCAAGTGCAAAGGATCTAGCATATCAATAGGACACTATTCTAGACCATAAGAATACACACGGCCAAACTTAAAAATAGCCAAAAAAAGAAACAAAAAAAAAAACAAAATTACTAAATCTACCTCCAAACGATGCTTTATTTTCCCTTTCACTGTATAAATGTTATGAAGAACTCAAAAAACCCTAAAAAATTGGGAGCCCCAAACGACGGATTCACTTCATTTACATCCGAAGCCGGCCCTAAACAGCAACACTGCTGGATCAACCCTACAACAGACGATTCAGATGGTGAAAGCAACCTCTGAGTTGAAGCGGTAGGGAAGATTGAGAGTGAGACAGAAAAAGGGAGGGATAAAAGGATGTTGATTCAGTTCGGATTTCGGTTCTGGGAACGTGGCGAAATTTGGGTTTTTGAGGAAGGGGGAAAAATTGGGCGGGGAAACTTAAACAATTTTAGACGATTAGGAGAATGGCTAAACTTAAATCGTAACTTCAAGTTACTAGACGAGAGTGACTTAGAATTAGAGAAAATCAACTGGTATATTTATTATTTGGTATTTTTACTCAGTAATTATTTACATAAAAATAAAAGTTATGGATGTAAAAAGTTGCAGATGTGTGTATGTATGGAAATTAACTAGATAAATTAGTGTCATTTTACTAATAAGTTTTAATGAAATCAAAGATTAATAATAAAAGGTTACTACATATATGTGTGGATACGGTTTTATTAAAAGGGTTTCACGAGAGGTTTAAATTTTGGGAGTCAAAAGGGTTAGTTTCTTACATTTAGAGGGAGGAATGATTTTTAAGGAAAATGCTGCTATTAAAGAATTTCAACAATGGAAAGATATAAATTCTAAAACGAGCTCTCCTTAATTTTAATGGCATACGACACTAAAAAATTAAATTGGTGGAATAAAATATAAATGCCACTAAATATATGTGCTTAGGCATACAAAAAGTGCCACTAGAAACCTATAATAGTGGCTTAAAAACTAAACGTCACTAAAAGTGTGTGCTAATCACATATGGCATATGCAAAGTGTCACTAAAAATACAAATTAGTAGCAGAAAGGCTAAATATCATTAAAAGTGTGTTCCACAATATGGCATTTTTCTTGTAGTGCGTCTAAAGAAGTCGTCCCTAAAGGAGAGATTTCTTGTAGTGGATGTCGTCAATTCGTCGAATCTGAGTTGCCGAATCACTCATTGTGTAGGTATTTTATATGTATCCAATATCTATACATATTGTACATTTCTAAATATGTGTAAGTATTTGTTTTGCCACATTACCTTATAAAAAAGATTTAAATATGTATTTTATATGCATTCAATATCTACACATATTGTACATTTCTAAATATGTGTGGATATTTGTTTTGCCACGTCATCAAAAAATATATATTTACTTATTTTATATATATCTAATATCTACACATATTGTACATTTAAATATGTGTAGGCATTTAATTTGCCACGTCATTTAAAAAAAATAAAATAAATACATATTAACTTAGTTTATCTACATATTTTTTTAAAAAAAAAAATTATATGTTGGTAAACATAATCATTTACCAACACATATATTAGTTTTTTACATATGTGTAGATAATTTATCTACACATTACGAATATTTGCCACATGTGTAGGTAATTTAATATTTAATCCATTGCCAATTTTGGGGGGAAATTTTCCCACCAACACCAAGTGTGGCTAAAATGCATTACCAACACATATTAAGTGTTAATCATTATGAAAATATATTATCAACCATTATCCACACATATACAAACATGTGTAAGTAAATACCCACACATTTACATGTGTAGGTAAATTATGTGTGGGTAAACACCCTAATTTCTTGTAGTGTATGTAACAAAATTCATTAAATAAATGAAATTTAAAAGAGTTTGGGTAAATTGCCAAAATTGGGGGGGGGGGGGGGGGGGGGGGGGGGCTCTGGTTTCTGTTTTTCCTTAATAGCGGATTTAAAAGAGTAGAAGATGAATTACAAACTTGGTACATATGATAAGATTTTTTTATTTGACCTTTTTCGATAAGGTCACCAACATTTTAGTTTTATAAAATTTAGAGGTTTAAGTAGATTTTATTTTTGTAAAACTGATCTATATAAAAAATTAGAAATTAATTTCTGTCTTAGTTTATAAACATACTTCGCCTTAATAGAAAAATTAACTTAGTTAGTGGTTGGATGAAAATTTATAAAAATTATGTGACAAAGATATTATTTTTTCATATAAAAATTGTATGTATATTCTTTTTTATTATATATGTAACAAAATTCATTAAATAAATGAAATTTAAAAGAGTTTGGGTAAATTGCCAAAATTGTCCCTGTGATTTTATATTTGTCAGTTTCATCCAATTATCCTCAACCTAACAGAAAAAATAAACTAAGTTAGTGGTTTGGATGAAAATGGCAAAAAGTTACAAACGTTGGGGGTAATTTGGTACAAAAGTGACATTTTGGACGAAATTGGCAAACGTGCCCAAACCTCAGGGACGATTTTGACAATTAACTCTAACTTTTATTTAACATTGTAATATATAAAAAATAGTTATAATTATATATTATATTTATAGGGGAAGGTTCAAATGAAAACCACTAGTTATTGTGAAAGCTCGAAAACTAATTAAAAAAAGCTAAAAAAACATACAAAAAATTTTTTTTTTAAATTTTTTTTTTGCAAACCAAATTTCGCAGCTTTTTTAATATATAAAAAAAATTTCAAAAAAAAAAAAAAAAATTTGTGTGGTGCACATGTGTAATACTGCACATGTGTATGTATACTACACATGTGTATTATTACACATGTGCACTACACAAATTTTTTTTTTTTTTTTTGAAAAAAATTTTTTTTATATATATAAAAACTAGCGATTTTTATAAAAAAAAAAATTGAAAAAAAAAAAATTTCTTTTGTGTGTTTTTTAGGCTTTTTTTAGTTAGTTTTCGAGTTTTCACAATAAAAGTGGTTTTCATTTGAACCATCCCCTATATTTATAACTTGGTTTAAATATAGATAACAGTTAGAAGGTTTTAGAAAGGTATATAAATCCTCCTTTCTTTAAATATACTTCTCGAACCCACGACACACAACAACCACCACCATCATCTTAATTGTTTGCTTCCAACACTGGCTAACCTTCTTCATTTTTCCTTCTTTTTCACCATCGGCCAAATTTTAAATTACAACGATACAATGTTATTCTTCAATGTCGAAATAGAACATTTAGCATATGACATGTGTATGATTCATTGATTTGATATCAACTTAGCCGACATAGTTTTGTTAGGGCCATGCATATATAGTTTTTTTTCACTTATCATACACACTATTTTTTTTTGGGTAAAGAGTTACCCCAATGAATTTTATACCAACCAAAACCAAAAAAAACAAGTGAAAGGCAAAAAAACCCCTCAGTTCTCAAGTATGATAGGCCATACCAGAGTCAACTCAAGAAACCCCCACATCGGGAAAACACATACATAGATAAAACAAGATGAAAAATCATCACCAAACAAATAAAAACACGATTAACTATTAGCCGCGATCGTCATCAGCAACCAAGAGACCACGAGGCAGAGCCCACTCTTGCAAAACTTGCACCGTGCTTGAAGATTTCTTTAATCTCATAGAATGAAGTTTCAACCGCACCGTCGATAGAATGACTTCGACCAATATGCTAGACTTTCTTTTCTTGGATGAATACAACCTTCTGTTTCTTTCTTCCCATACAAAGTAAGCTGATGCACTCACAACTATCTTTGTTATAACATGTTTAGCTATATCCGATGCAGAAATCCCCAACAAATATTGAAAAATTGAGTTCCACTCCTCACTTATATCAGCCATACCTGCTTTTCCTTTCACACCATTCCAAACTTCCTTAGAATAACTACACTCGAAGAACAGATGGTCGTCCGAGTCCGGACAAGATGAACACAACGAGCAACACATAAGATTAAAGTTTGCATTACCCGAAGAGTTCCATCTACTGATAATATCTTGAGTCTTCAACTTTTTTTGCACCAGAAGCCACATTAGAAACGAGTGGCGGGGTATAGCCTGCGGAAACCAAAGGAGCTTGGCCCAAGGAACCTCATTCTGCCTGAACCGAATCGCATCCCAAGCCGTCGCTGTGTTAAACTCCACACTTTGACCTGAACTTGTTTTCCATTCTAGTCTATCTTGTCTCGTCTGATCCAATATAACACTCTGAAGCTGAGCAAGAGTCGGATATCGCTCCGTCCACACGTCTGGCCAAAGCCATTCTCCATGTTCACAAACCTCCGCCAATTTAGAAGTCATACTGAACCCGGCATTAGCTATCATCCTCGGAGTAATCATTCTCGCTATCGGACATATGTCATCCCATTTGTCAAACCAAGCAAACGTTCTCATACCATTTCCCACGTTTATCCATATATAGTCTCGAAGTAACTGTCTAAGCCCAAGCATTTTCCTCCAGCTCTAAGCAATATTGCTTCCAACCTGAATATCCCAAAAACTTCTGCTACGAATACGATATGAGTGGATCCATTTGACCCATAAGGATTCTCGAAGAGATAACAAACTCCATATGTGATTGACCATGAGAGCATTATTCATATCTCCGACTCTTCTCACACCTAGCCCTCCTTCACACTTTGCCAAGCACACAGACTTCCACTTAATTTTAGTGATAGCGGTCAGGGAGCCCAGAAAATTACCGACTTTACCGTTGGGATTTTGAAAGAATTAACGCCAGCTGAACCCGGGCCCGAATCGGATCATATAGGGACCCATGGAGGTGGTTGATAAAACTAGCTTCACACCCCACGTTCACCACCTCTTTTTTATTTATTTCTGCATGTTTTATTGTCAGTTTCTTTTGATGCTTTATTTAATTGTACTTGTTGCTTATTAGGTAGTACTTTATCTTAGTGTTTAAACGTGGGGGTAGTGCATGAAATCTATATGTATCTAACTTTGTAATGAATGGAAGGTGGTGGTTTTATGTTTGAAAATTCTCTGTGTTTCTCTTCTTCGAGCAAACCAGTTTTTATTATCTTCCATTGCTAATCCAAGGTAGCATCTTGGGTGGTGTTCTTTGGAACCTATACTTGAGTTTTAGGTGGTGAATCTGTATCCTTCTACTCGGTTTAGGAAGCTCTTCGGTTTGAATCGGGTGGTGTTTCTGTATCCCATTCGACCGTTGCTTGTTCGTTCGTTTGAAATTCTACGATTACTAGTCGTTTGATACTTCGATTTCTATCATCTGGTATCAGAGCCGAAACACGTTCCGTTCCGTTTCGTCTCCAATCCATTTCGTAACAAACAATTTGTCACCATTTACATCGGTATTCATTTTACAGCCATGGAACAACAGATAAAAGACCTACAAGATCAAGTGCGGGAGTTAACTTTAGCTGTACAGAGACGAAGGGGCAATGACCGAACCCCTCCTCGATACAGACCTGATGATGAATATGATACCGACGAGTTCTCCCAAGCCGGTGACTATAACCCTTATGGTCGTCGATCTCCTAACAACCGAAACCACACCGACATCAAAGTTGACATTCCAGAGTACGATGGAAAGCTTGACCCGGACGAGTTTGTAGAATGGCTTCGAACCGTGGAGAGGGTATTTGATTACAAGCACACAGTGGAGGAAAAGAAGGTGAAACTTGTTGCTTTGAAGTTAAGGAAGTATGCATCAACTTGGTGGGCAAATGTGTGTTCACAACGAGAGAAAATGGGTAAGAGTAAGGTCCGTTCATGGCAAAAAATGAAGAAGTTGCTCAAGGCCAAATTCATGCCAGTGTATTACCTCCAAGAAAGCTTTACAAAACTCCATTTTATTAAGCAAGGAACCAGATCTGTTGAAGAATTTTCTCAAGAATTTGAACATCTTCTTATGAAATGTGATCTTGGGGAAGACGACCCTCAAACATTGGTACGATATCTCGGTGGTCTAGAGTCAAGAATTGCAAACATTGTAGAGCTACAGTCGTACTCGACGTTGGCTGAACTCAGGTTAATGGCGCACAAGGTGGAGTCTCAACAGAAAGCACGAGGCAAGATGGAAGCGGCCAAACAAGTTAACAAACCAAGTCTCGCACCAAATGCTTTATCCATGCCAACTTCCGAACCGTCACCGATGAAGACTATAGATGTACCTGATGGTTCCAGTACTATTTCGAAGCATTCACGGCGTTGTTTCCGTTGCCAAGGACTGGGACATATCGCATCGGAATGTCCCAACAAACGGGTTATCACTTTAGCAGAATTTGAAGCCTTGAGCGAGCCCAAGTTCGACGAAGAACCGAACCACCAACGTGATAAAGAAGAGGTAGTGATTGGACCTGATGATGGAGAGTGTTTGGTGATGCGTCGAGCACTCAACGGAACCGCTGTTCACTGTGAAAATCTGCAGCGTGAGGCTCTTTTTCGCACTCGTTGTACAATTCGAGACAAGGTTTGTTCGATAGTTATTGATGGCGGAAGTTGCACCAACGTAGCGTCTCAAACCATGATCTCAAAACTGAACTTGCTAACTGAACCCCATCCTTCTCCTTATGACATTCACTGGCTTAATCAAGGAAAAGGTATCCGTGTTACAACCCGTGTTTTACTCTCATTCACTATTGGACAGGAATACAAAGATGAAATCTGGTGTGATGTTATACCAATGGATGCATGCCATGTGCTATTGGGAAGACCTTGGTTGTTTGATCGGAAGGTTATTCATGACGGGTATAAAAACACATATTCTTTTGTTAAAGATGGGAAAAAGATAACATTACTCCCCATGGTCTACACTAATGCAACAGGTCGGCATTCCTTAGTTATGATTGGATTTAAAAGAAGTAAGTCCCTTGGCATAGGTACCGTTCACTGTACCTTTTGCTTTGCTGGTGTTTATTGCATTGGTTGCATATAGTGTTTGCTTTGTTGTTTATGGACTTCTTTTTGTGCTGGCCCAGACCCACGTGTTTAACATACGGTTTGAAACGTGTATTGTTGCTCTTTATGTTGGTTTTCTTTTCTATTAATAGGGTTTATTATATCATTCAGTAACATCACCTATCTCTTTCGTTCTCTCTCTAAAAAAACTCAAGATCAGACTGCTCTGATTCCATCTCTCTCTTCTGTTCCCTTCCGATTATCAGGTATAACAATAAAATAGACTATCCACAAGTCAAAGAAGTCAAAACAGCCTCCCCCTGTCATTTAAGTTTGAGGGCAAACTTTTTCAAAGGAGGAGAGGATGATAGCGGTCAGGGAGCCCAGAAAATTACCGACTTTACCGTTGGGATTTTGAAAGAATTAACGCCAGCTGAACCCGGGCCCGAATCGGATCATATAGGGACCCATGGAGGTGGTTGATAAAACTAGCTTCACACCCCACGTTCACCACCTCTTTTTTATTTATTTCTGCATGTTTTATTGTCAGTTTCTTTTGATGCTTTATTTAATTGTACTTGTTGCTTATTAGGTAGTACTTTATCTTAGTGTTTAAACGTGGGGGTAGTGCATGAAATCTATATGTATCTAACTTTGTAATGAATGGAAGGTGGTGGTTTTATGTTTGAAAATTCTCTGTGTTTCTCTTCTTCGAGCAAACCAGTTTTTATTATCTTCCATTGCTAATCCAAGGTAGCATCTTGGGTGGTGTTCTTTGGAACCTATACTTGAGTTTTAGGTGGTGAATCTGTATCCTTCTACTCGGTTTAGGAAGCTCTTCGGTTTGAATCGGGTGGTGTTTCTGTATCCCATTCGACCGTTGCTTGTTCGTTCGTTTGAAATTCTACGATTACTAGTCGTTTGATACTTCGATTTCTATCATTTAGCTTTACCTCTAATGTTATTACCTTGAGCCCAAAGAAAACGTCGCATCTTATCCTCAATCTCATGAATAATACGCTTCGGAAGGATAAAGACCGAAGCCCGATAAACATGCATCGAAGAGAGGACCGATCTAATATTTTCTAATATTTTATTTACACAGTATTTATTTTATTTACTTTCTAATATTTTCTAATAGTTCATTTAAACTTGAAAATTGATTTTTTAATACGAATATAAATCCAGTAAATAGTAAACAAGGGCGGATCTACTTATTACGGTGGTCGGGGCTGAACCCACCCCCATCACGGGTGTGATAAATGTGAAGTTCGTCACAAGTGGGTGTTTCACGACGGTAAAGAAAAATAGTGTGATGTATATCACGACCGCGGAGAAGAGATATTGTGTGGATTTGATCGTTGATAGTGAAAAAAGAAATGATGTGTCAAATGGTGATTGAGTGTGATAGTGTTATGGAATATGATAGGTGTTGCAAGTGTGATAGTGAAAATGTTATGAAATGTGATGTGATGAGGTCTATGTAATAGAGTCAAAGTGCTTCTTTAGCGAAAAATCTTATTCCCCCCTCCAGAAGTAAATCTTGGATCCCTTACTATCTGTAACACTATGTCTAGTATTTATTGGTCGGATTGATTTATTTCCAGACTAACTATTATAGTCGTTTCTCTCTGTAGCTTATTGCTAGCTTTTGTATACATACTTTCGAGCATTGAAAATTATTATTATATACATAGAATTAGGGTAGACCCTTATGAATGGTGTTTGTTTTTCTCAGTCTTATTCTTATAGTGATGTTTTTTAATTTTTTATTGTTTTCATCTTTAGTAAAGATGGTTTACATTTCCAGTCCCTTCGGTTTCTTTTTTTTGAACGGTAAGATTCTATGATAGATAGAATAGGGCCAGCATATGCTGTAAAAACCCAAAACAGTACAGTACACGATATTACATTACGTCTATCTAACTACGTCTCTTATATTAAAATCCAGCCACCTCTCCCACACGATATCTTGTATCTTTGACCTCGTCTTTAGCCATATAAAGCTATCCTCCTTTATATTATCCAATATCTCCTTCTCGTTGCGAATATATCCTTCAAACTCTTTATCATTACGTGACTTCCAAATGTCCCTTCGGTTTCTACGTTTCACTTTTGGCCTTTCAAATTTTGACTTTTTTTTTCTTTTTAAGTTAAAGCTTTTCTAGTATAAGTTCGAGTTTGTCTACATTTTACGTCACATGGTATTATAAATTCAAGTTTTTGTTTTACGATTTTTTCTGGATTTGGTCGTCGTTTGCTTACCACTTAAGTACTTAACACGGGTTTACAACCCGCACCCCGCAACACAAGCGTTAAACACTAGTTAATTAGTTATATATGAATTTTAGGTCGAAATTCCCAATTCGCGGATATTTTAAGCAAACGAAGGAGCTCACCAATATATATAAAAAAAAAAACATATTTTCCAATAACCAAATCATACATGATGTATCCACCTAACTAACATCACATAAAATAAACAATAAATAAAGAAAACAACACGGGAGCGTTGAGGTTTTTCAAACCTCTTCAATGGCGATGCTTTGATTCCTCTTTATCGCCATTAATACCCACCCTTTCTCTTTCTCTCTTTAATGCACCCTTTCATCACCCCACCCACCCTCACTCCCCAACACCCCCACCCCCAAATGGACTTCACCACCACCACCACCACAAACCACCCCAATGTCCACCCTATCTCCACCACCACCATCACCACCAAACCCTAGCCCCACCCACTACTACCTAACAAACATCGGCCTCGGTTACGCAATCGCCATTGCATTCGGCTTCCTCGTCTTATTATCCTCTCTATTTCTCGCTTCATACATCTGCTTCCGTCACCGCTACCGTTACCGTCAACATCTCCACCAACGCCGTAACCAAAACCCTAACGACGGTGGAGTAATCCTCCCGAGTATAATATTCGTAGATGAAACCAACGACGAGGAAGACCAAAACGCTGTCGTTGGACTTGATCAGGCCGTGATCAATTCCTACCCGAAGATTCCGTACTCGAAAGACTTTGAAGTGGTTTGTTGTGCTATATGTTTGTGTGAGTATAAAGAGGCGGAGATGTTAAGGATGTTGCCGGATTGTAAACATTATTTTCATTTGACTTGTGTCGATGCGTGGTTGAAGCTTAATGCTACTTGTCCTGTTTGTAGAAACTCGCCACTGCCTACGCCGTTGTCGACTCCGTTAGCCGAGGTTGTTCCGCTTTCGCAGTATTCAGATGGTCGCCGCAGGAGGTGATCTGGTGGTTGATTGTATGGAAGTGTTGCCAGATGTTTATTTGTTTTGTTTTGTTTAGTTGTTGGTTGTGTTTTGAATGATTAGTGGATTATTCAAGATTGTTTTAGGTTTTTTTTTTTTTTTGAATTTATTTTATGATTGTAAGTTCTATTTGATTAGTAACAAATTCTGGAGGTCCTAATTTTTTGGTGAAATTGTTGTTGATTTTGAAAAATGTGTGACTTTTTGTTGTTTGTGAATGAATCATGAAAGTGGACCAACTTTTTTTTTGTTTTTTGGCCAAATGGAGAATATCAAGCTTTTTGTTACTGTTTCATTCAAAGTGTTCTTTTCCAATCACCAGTGAGATTGGCTAATTGAGCTTTAACTTATTTTGGTGTTCAATTTTTTTGGATTTTTTTTAGATCTTGATCTTGCAGTTTGTGAGAGGATAAGCGGAGATCGATAGCGAAAGACGGGTTCAGTGATTTGAAGCATCTGTGCAAATATTATTTATTTCGTAATCATATGAAATGGAGTTAATAGCGAAAGACGGGTTTGTGAGAGGATAAGCAGAGATCGATAGCGTAGAACAAACAAGCTCGTGTAGTGACGGAATCAGAACATAATAAAGTTTTGTTCTCTACCGACTACAACTAGCTAAGGGTCAATTAAACACATGTTTTTCAATGAAAAACTCGGATTTTATATAAAAACGAAATGGATGAGGGGTCGACAATCTCCTTGAGCCCCTTAGTTCCAGCCCTGCTCGTTCATCGTCAACGCCTGGAAAACCGAGGAGTTTTGGTGTACTTGTTCACGTTTTTCTTATGGCAGGTGAGAACTTCCTTTATTTAAGCGTTACTCCATTGCTATTTTCGTCGTAAATTTTGCATAACTTGTGCTGCATTCTATGCTTCGTGCTTCACAATGTAGGTACACGCTATTATAAAACAATTTTATTTTGTTCTTGATCCATCTGTCAACCCAGTTGTTTATTGTTCAGATTTGAATACTCCAATAGAGGTATAGAACCTTGAATCTGATTCCCATTTGTTCTTAAACTATTACTTAAAATAATCAAAATCAAATCTCGAAACTCAGTCCCAAATCCAATAATTAAAAGATTCTTATCTGAAAATATACGAAAAGTTTATAATTATTTTAAATTCGTTAACTTTATCTAACAATGAAGCTACTCGTTTTCTAGCTAATCATTTAACCCCAAATCAAGTAGTAGAACTAAAGTTTTCATGATTACCGGCATGGGAATCATATGATTATCGCATTCGTTTGTATGATCGACGGATGACGAAGATGAAGTTAAGTATATTACGAGGAATTCCCAGGTTTGTTTTCGTATTGGGTGTTCTTTCACTTCTTTGTATCGTTTATTTCAAGTTCTACTCGTTGAAGCCTTTTCTTATTTCGGATACGAAATGCATCTATGCTGCTAATCCGCACGTTAACGATCATCTTCAAACCCATATATTAGAAATCGTTATCAAGAAGATAGAACACGAGCTAACCGATATTAGAGACTCCCACAAAGATTCACCCGAGTCATTGAGATACGGTTCGTTTCTTGCAGACATTGTAGGTCTAATCGAGTCTGCAAAGTCTGGTGGTCCGGAAACCGAGGTTGTAACAGGGTTAAACCGGTCACAACCGGTTCATATCTCACCGGATTTCTTTTTAACCGAAGAAATCCGGAAATATGTTCGGGTAAAACCGAACAGATTAGGAAAGCAAAACTTCATGGGAGCGAACGGGACGTTTACAAGCATAGGACACGCTTGTTTTTCAATGAAAAAAGAACTCGAAGAGTATATGAATTATGATGTGGGTGATATATGCAATGACGATTGGAAACTGGCTCAACGGTTAATGGTTCACGGGTGTGACCCGTTACCAAGAAGAAGATGCTTTGCACGGGCCCCACAGTTTTACACGAAACCTTTCTCGTTCCCCGAGTCAATGTGGAGCCTTCCCGATGATAAAAACGTGCGGTGGAGTCAATACAGATGCAAAAACTTCGCGTGTCTTGCTAACAACAAGACAGGTAAAGGTTTTTTCAAGTGTTCAGATTGTTTCAATCTGACTCATCATGAAAACCCGAGATGGGTCATACCCGTTTACCCGGACCCATTTTCAAACTCGACTCCTGATTTCCGAATCACCGACATTCTTGATTTGAAGCCCGGTGAGATACGTATCGGGCTGGATTTTAGCGTCGGGACGGGTACATTTGCTGCCAGGATGAGGGAACACAACGTGACGATTGTATCCGCTACTATTAATCTTGGCGCCCCATTTAGTGAAATGATCGCGCTTCGGGGGCTTGTACCCATTTACATGACGATAAATCAACGGTTACCGTTTTTCGATAACACGTTGGATTTGATCCACACGACGCGGTTTCTGGACGGGTGGATCGATTATGTGTTGTTGGATTATATACTTTATGATTGGGATAGAGTACTTAGGCCAGGAGGGTTGTTATGGATTGACAGTTTTTTCTGTTTAAAAGAGGATTTAGAGGGATATTTGGAGGGGTTTAACATGTTAAGGTACAAAAAGCACAAATGGGTTGTTGTACCAAAGGTTGATAAAGATGATGACAGAGAGGTTTTCTTTTCTGCTGTTTTGGAGAAGCCTCCTAGGCCCTTCTAGTCACAATGTACAAGTCTTGATGCATAATGTATAAGTAGCCATACAAGTTGTAATATTAGTGTTATTTTGAACTATCAACAATTCAATGTATAATAATTTTTTTTTCAGGCACCAACATGATTTTATCTGATTTTTGAATGTTATGTAGTTACTTGTAATGTTTTGAAGGTTTTGTCCGGTTTAAAAAACCGAACGGAGTTGTAAAAAAATAAAACTAAGAAATTTAGAAATTTATAAACTAAAATGAAAAAGTAATATTAATGTCTATTCATTCTATTTTCTTTTTTAATATTGAAGACAATATTTCCAAATATTTTCTAAGTCTTGTCAGAAAAACCTCCAATCTTCTATACATATAATAAAAGAAACCATTTATAGGACACTTGTCATTCATTGAGACTATCTATTTTTTGTTTTCTTATTAAATAAAATAATTTACAATTTTGAGAATAAATGTTGATCATCAATTTCTTAATTAAAAGATAATATTAAATAAAATCTAATAATTATTATATAATACTATATATAAAAGCTAACACTATTACATATTTTATCATGAACTGTTTGAGGACATTTTGAATATAATCTTTCAATTCCAATATATTCCCCCACAAATTTATAGGCATTTGGCAACCACCATTCTCTTTTAAAAGTTAAATTCTTATTCCCTAACTAAAATATGTTTTTACTGTTTGCTTACACTTGTCATTCATTGAGACTATCTATTTTTTGTTTTCTTATTAAATAAAATAATTTACAATTTTGAGAATAAATGTTGATCATCAATTTCTTAAGGGTGTAAGGGGTGCTCACCTCTTAGGTGAGTCCCCCCTCTTACACATAACCAACCATAAAATGCCACGTCAACTCCCCTCTAACACTCCCCTAATACCCCTTTTTGATGGCGGCACTCCCCTATTAGGGGAGTTGGTTTTTTTTTTTTTTAAAAAAAAAGGAAGGCTTTTGATTGGTCCCCTCTCCCTCTCTCCTCTCTCTCTCCTCCCCCTCTCTTCGGCACCTCCCCACCGGATTCACACCCTCTCTCTACCTCACCGTGAGGTTGGCGGTACCCCCCTAATCGGTGAGTGACCTCCCCGCATGCTTCACCGAATTACGCCCCGCCCACCCTAATTAAAAGATAATATTAAATAAAATCTAATAATTATTATATAATACTATATATAAAAGCTAACACTATTACATATTTTATCATGAACCGTTTGAGGACATTTTGAATATAATCTTTCAATTCCAATACATTCCCCCACAAATTTATAGGCATTTGGCAACCACCATTCTCTTTTAAAAGTTAAATTCTTATTCCCAAACTAAAATATGTTTCTACTGTTGGCTTAAAAATTTAAGTAAAACTAAATTCATCCTCGGCAATATAATTTAAATATTAAATTGATAACAGTAAACAACCCCGTTACTTATTTTTCAATATAATCAGTTTAATTGATATTAATATTATTTATAATAAAAAAAATAGATGACACATTATTTTTAACAAGTCTTGAGTAAAATAATATAGCACACATAGTGACCGTCATGTTGAGTTGTAAAACGTGCAACATGTGTCTTTCACATGGTTTCTTTTATTATATAGTATAAACTAGGTTATAACCCCGTGTATTACACGGGTTAAATAAATAAATTTTATATACTAAATAATAAAATAATATATCTTTAAAAACCTTTTTTATTGCACCAGTTGAATAAATATAATTTTATATATTAAATAATAAAAAGACAATATTGTACAGGTTAATTAAATGTAATTTTATATACAAAATAAAAAAGTTATATCTTTAAAACCATGTGTATTACACGAGTTGAATGTTGAATAAATGTAATATTGTTTACCAAATAATAAAATAATACATCTTTTAAAAAACCTCTTTTATTACACGGGTTGAATAAATGTAATTTTATATACCAAATAATAAAAAATTACATCTTTAAAAATATGCATATTACACGGTTTGAATAAATGTAATTTTCTGTACTAAATATATATATCCTTAAAAAACCTCGTGATTTGTAAGAATTGAATAAATCAAATTTTATACATCAAATAATAAAATTACGATTTTGACCCACGTGGTTATATCACTTTTACCATTTAGCCCAAAAAGATTTCTTTAACATCTAAGCCCCCAAAGTCTTTTTTTCTAACCCTAACGTCTTTTTTTTAACCCTTTTGGTCCCTAACATTTAATGGATGGGGTTAGCGTTAGGGGCCAAAAGGGTTAGAAAAGAAGACGTTGGGGGCTCAGATGTTAAAAAATTATTTTTTGGGCTAAAAGGGTAAAAGTGATATAACTACAGGGGCCAAAATCGTAATTTTCTCTAAATAATATTATAAATGAGAAGAAGATTAAACTAAATAATAATTATCCATAAGATATTAAACTAAATAATATTTAATAGGAGAGTTACCTATAATTAATTAAAAAAGATTAAATTAAAATAATAATTATCTATAAGAGATGCCCTAATATGATGACAAGTGTCCAAAAGTGGTTTCTTTTATTATATAGTATAGATTATTGATTATTTAAATTTAAAAATATGTATTATTGAAAGTCGATTATTTTGAATTTACCCATTTACTGACATATTATTATATTATAATTCATAGCTTAATATATTACGGGTTATAATTTGTTGTTGGGTGAATAAACGGGTATGCTAGAAAATATTAATCTGATTTCTATTTTAAATATAAAATAATGATCGTTAAATTAGGTTCTTTGTAGTGTACGAATGCCTTACATAAAACAAAAATCTATACTATATAATAAAATAAACAAACTTTGGGACACGTGTCACTCATTGAACGCGTCTATATTTTAATTTCCTGCATTTTCATACTTATCTTATATCAATTAATTAAATAATAAATAATCAATTAATATTAAATCTTATCTTACTTTGAATGTCGGATAGAATCATTCTATTTAATCTAATAATATATTATCTTCAAATTTAAATTATAAATTAAAGATTTTTTAAATAATAACACAAAACAATAATTTTAAACTTAAAAAAAACAATAATCTATACTATATAATAAAAGAAACCTGTTTTGAGACACTTGTCATTCTCTCATTTAATTGATTAAAATTATTAATAATACTACAAATAATAATATTTAATCTAAATTAATATAATGATGAATCGGAAAGATAGGGTAAAGACTTCTTTAAGATGTGGAACCTGGGAGCTTTCCTCTTATAAAGAGGGCTAAATCTTTCGTAGGGGGGTAAGGATGGTGCCGAGGTCTTAATAGAAAGCGGTTGATAGTCCCGTCTGCTAGGCTTTTCCGAACTTCCCTTCGCCTTTCTATCTCTTAGTTAAGGGGGGTTTCAGAGAATCATCCGAACGAGATAAGGTTGTCAAATGGGGGAAGAGGAACGACTTGTTGGGAATTCCGGATCGAAGAAAAGGGAGATCAAAATATGGTGCAGAAAAACCAAAATCGAGATGAATGGAAGATGCCTCTGTCACTCTTTTTTCTCCAATTTTCAGTACGAAATTACTCGCTCTAAGAAGGCAATTGCGCCTTAGCCCATGGACTGATACGGAGACTACTCTACAGGGGAAATATCGTAAGTAAGGTGTGTTGTGAGAATTCAACAATTGTTTTGTTTTGAGTCAACAAACAACTGGTTTTGGATTTATTAATTGATTTAATTGCCATTCGTAGGGTTACAAGTCTACAACCAATTTGAGCAGGAGCTATCTATTTTTTAATTTTTTTCTATCTTTTCTACTTAATTATAGATAATTAATATTAAGTAAAAGATAATTATAAAATTAAATTCAATATAAATTTAAAATATTTGAAAATATTTATTAGATTTCAAAATTATTTATCCTGAAATTAACAAAAGACGGACACTAAATATAAATTAATATAATGTAAATGATTTATTTATTTTATTAAACTAAAATAGTTAAGGGTATAACCTATTTCAAAAATGTTTATAAGGGGTAAACAAAAAAATTAATCAATGTTTATTGGTTCTATACTTTTATTTTCATGTTCAACTCTCAACTCAAATACGATAATCACTATGTTTACATGACATTTATAAGAACCATCACTGCAATCACCCCATCTATCATATATCGAGTATATTCGTTAGTTTTTCTAAAGATATAATTTTTTTATTAGATTCATTCAACTCGTGTAATAAACGAGGTTTTTTAAAGATATAATGTTTTTATTATTTACTATACAAAATTACATTTATGCAACACGTGCAACACACCGGGTTTTTAAAAATATAACTTTTTTTTTTATTATGTGGTATATAAAATTAGATTTATTCAATCCATATAATACACAGGGTTTATAAAATTACATGTGATCAACCCATACAATACATGAGTTTCTTAAAATGTAACTTTTTTCATTATTTAAAATATAAAATTAAATTTACTCAACCCGTACAATACGCATGGTTCTTAAAGATATAACTTTTTTATTATTTAATATATAAAATTACATTTATTCAACTCATGTAATAAACGATATTTCTAAAGATATATTGTTTTATTATTTGGTATACTAAAGTTACATTTATTCAACCCATGTAATAAACGAGGTTTTTAAAAATATGTTTTTTTTATTATTTGGTATATAAAATTACATTTATTTAACTCGTGTATTACACGGGGTTCTAACCTAGTAGATATATACTTTATTGAGTTTTTATTAAAAAGTAAAAATAATAGCAGTGATCAAGAATCAAGAGTGCAATGGACAGAAGAATCGCCTTGACAACCTTTAAGCTATTAATCATACACTTAAATATATCATACATGTTAACAGTGGCGGACTCAGAAATTTTTTCATGGGGGTGCGAAATATTTTTAAAAATTTTAGGCCCTTAGATATATAAAAAAATCTGGTTCATATCGGGTCGGTTCGGGTCATGTAAAACAAAAGAATATCAAGCTAAAATTTATATAATTATCAAAAACATGTCAAACGCCCTTACAAACATATTTAAAATATCGCTCTACGGGTTTCATTTTTTAAAATCCATACAAAACACCTAGAACTGCTTTTCTAAGCAAGTTTTTCTCTATATAACATATACAACTAATTTTCAACACTAAACACTTAAACAATTATCGCCAAACTTCATAATTTTCAACTTTAAAATCAAACCATAGTTTTGATTTTTGGTTCCTTCTAACTAACCATTTAAACACACTAAACTTTAACTAAAACAACAAAATCAACCAACTAAAGTTTCAAAAAAACAACAAAACAACTAAAATTTCAAACTTTTTTAACAATTGTATTTCTCCTAAAAATCCAAATAAAACAAGTGTTAGTGCATTACGTCTATTGACTTCGTCTTGTATCATGTAATAGAATAGGATAGGATAGGATATCCAGTGCACGAGGTTCGAGAGTCGGAAGTTGGTGGATTAGCAAGAGGTTCCGCTTATACGAACATTGTCCATATAAGCGAAACCATAACATCAGGTTCGCTTATATGGACAGTCCATTAAAGCGAAACCTCTCCAATATATATATGTGCACTTGATGTTCATTTGGTAACGGTTCTGAAAATTGTAACGAAGTGCTACCAATTTGCTTTCAGGTTGTAAACGTTGTTAGATCAATAAAAGAAAGCATTATAATTAGTTTGAGTGTCTAATTCATTGATTCCGCCTTTGAATTGGATAAACAACTCTTCTGATTGACTCATTCGGGTTCAACAACGATCCTACAAGTGGTATCAGAGCTCAGGAGGAAGAGTTTAGCTCAATTGGATCTGTTTTCTGTCTTCTACACCTTCTTTTTTGATTTGAACAAGTTTCCACGGATAAAATCGGCCAAATTTTTCACAGAATGTGTATTAGTGGATAATAACAAACCCTTGAAAGTTTCATGTCAAAATTCAACCTAAAAATGGACAAAATAACCTTCGGATGTGGTTCCGCTTGTGTGGACATTGTGTAGGTTCGCTTATTGATACACATAGTTTCGCTTCAGTGAACAAAATTTGTTGTAGTTCCGCTTCAGAGGTCCGCTTATTGGGTCATTTTGTTGGTGTTCCGCTCATAGGTTCCGCTTGAATGGACAATTGATTTTCGCTTTAACGAACAATTGATAATTCCGCTTATACGTCACTGATAGTTTCGCTTATTCGAACTTGTTGGTTTCGCTTATTGTGACACTTTCGCTCATATGAACAAGTCTAGTTTCGCTTATCGGTCAAGATAGTTTCGCTTATCAGACACTTATCAGTTCCGCTTATTTGTACATCTTGCAGTTTCGCTTTTAAGGACAAACATAGTTTCGCTTTTCTGTCATTGTTCAAAATCTTGAAAATTTTTCTAAGTGTTGGTTGAACTTTCAGGTAATTCACGAATATAAGGACATGGCTAATGTTGATCCTGATAGATGTTGGAAAGCAGATTATGCAAGATGGGAAATTGGAAAACTCAATTAACCATTCAAAGAAGCCAAGAAAGCCGAAAGATGGAATGACGTTTTGGAATGTTACATGGATCCATGGGATAATCCAGTTGTTGATCCATCAAAGGTGAATTTTGAAGCGGTAATGAATTTGCTTCCAAGGGAAGCTACTTTCAACACACGAAGGTTATCTGATAAAGAGTATTTGCCGGATTTGGAGAAAAAGATAAGAGAAGTTTGTTTAGCAAGTTTGCCAATGGTAGTAGAATTGAAGAAGAGAACAGAAGAAAATGTGAAAAAGATGGTTGAAGATTTGAAAAAGGAAGCTTTAGGAAAAGTCAAAGCTGAAGCAGATAAAACTGAAAAGAGTTTGGAAGTTAACTCTGAAAAAGATGAAAAAGTTTCAGAAAATGATTCAGAAAGAGCTCTAGTTTTTGATCATTCATACTCATCTGGTGAACAGTGTGATGATGATAGCAAAGAAGTCAATGATGAACAGATTCTGGAGTTACGCTTGAACTGTGAAAGGCTGAAATCTGAGAATGATAAACTGTTAAATGATTTAAACAGTTTGACATCAGAAAACAAAATTTTGAAAGAAAATGAAAAAGGTTTTGAAAGCAAAAGAAAATCTTCAGAAGATGAGGATTTCTGGATAAAATTGGAAAACAAAAATTTAAAAGAAAATGAAACAAGATTTCAAGAACAGTTAAAAGGTTTAGAAAATGAAAAATCTGTTCTTGAAAATCTTAAAATTGAAAATGAAAATTCAATCAAGTTCTATCTTGAAAGAATCTCTCAGCTTGAAAAAGAAGCTGAGAATTCAAGAAACAAGATTGATGAACTTGAAAAGAAATTGAAGGGTTTTGTGACTTCGTCAGATAGGTTGAATTTTCCCTGTCCAAAACCAATCAATTCTGTTTCAATAAGTGACAAGGTCACAAATTTTGACAAAGTCAAAATTGAAGATTGTGATGAAATATTTGATGATGAAAAAGAAAAGAAAAGAAAAATATTTTTAGATTTACAAGAAAAATTTAAAAATACTATTTTGCAATCTACTGAAACAGGTGAATGCTCAAAGTAGAAACTTGTTAAGAAGAATGCAGAACAAAAACAAAAAGATAAAAATTTGAAAAATTCTAAAAAGGAAAATAAAAGCTCATCAGATAAGTCATCCAATCATTTTCAAAAATCACAAAAATCTAAAAATGAAAACTCACAAAATGTTGGTAATAAGTGGTGCAGGTTTGACCACAGTGCTCAAATGCCAAATCAAGGATACAAGAAGAGAAATGACTACCACAAGGCAAATCAATGCTATGATCTAAGCATATGGTGTGAAAGTGGTGAATGGTACGATAACAGAGTGTGCTACACCTGTGGTGTGAGAGGACACATTGCTGTTAACTGCCAGAATTGGAATTATGAAACGAGAAGATGCTATAATTGTCATATCAGAGCTCATATTGCCAGAGATTGCCCGAGGAGATCGATGGAAAGATCGAGGGTTGAATCTCAAAGAATGGAAAAGAAATCAGTCAACGTCAAGCCCAAAGAACAGAAGGTTCAAGAACCTAAAGTTCAGGAAACAAAAGTAAAACTTTCTCATGGGCAAAAAGACAGACTGCGAAAGAAGAGGAAGAAGGCCAGAGAGTATCTGGAAAAGATTTGTCCTCGGGTTCATCCGTTGCTAAGAATAAGAGTTCTGATAAATCGTTTTGCTCTCCAAAGAATGAGAAATCAAGCAAAACGAATTCATCAGATGCAAATCTGAGGACAGAATGTAGTGATAAGAAAGAAAAAGTTCCTGGCAAGGAATTTGTTTCTTCGGAAACAAAGGAGCCAAGTGTTGGCGATGAATCTGATAGATCAAAGTCACACAAGCCACATTCAGGCAATGATTTAGGTGTGTCGAAACCAGAAGAGCCAGTTAAGGTAAAAACTGTCAAACCCAAGGCTGGTCAGGCTTGAGTGGATCTTTTCAAATGAAAAACCCTGACTTGCCGGAGCTTCCAGGTTGGTAAGTGTGAAGCAGGTATCGGCATCATTTTTGAGAAATTTACAGGATGGTAACTGTGATATTTCATCTTACTAGTGGTTAATCAAGGACATTAAGTTGTACTTGATTTTCTACCAGTGATTGTGGTAGTTGTCCTAACGATGTTAAATCTTTCAAAATGGTTAAAAGTAAACAAGGTGATGATATGAACCCCTAACCTACGAGTGGTTGGTAAGCAAACTATGTTTCCTGAAAAACCATTTTGATTAAAACAAACTTAAGTGTTTTGAAATCATAATGGAAAAATAGTTTGTTGTAAGGGGGAGTGTTGATTGAATACGCCGAAACCCTCACGGCTGAACAAACATGATTACATTCATCAGATTGAAAAATGGTTTTCAAACTGTAAAAATCAATGTGTTGTAAATTGATGTGCCTGAAGTGTGTTATATTTTTAATGTATATTTTAAGTCCTTTTTACACTTTTAGCCAAGTTTTAAATTTATAAAACACGATATTTACTAACACTAAACACACATATGGGCAAGTGCACCCATCGCGGACGTAGTATAGTGTTGGTAAGATACCGAGGTCGTCCAAGGACACAAGAGCTTTTAGTACCGGTTTATCCTCAACGTCTAATCAAATCAAAATGTTGGAAAATGTTTTTAAACTAAGAAAATAAAAACTAACTAAATGCTGAAAAATAAAAATAAAATAAAAACAGATAGACAAGATGAATCACTTGGATCCGACTCGTGTATTAGTATAACCTTTGATTATTTTCGCACTTTTGCACTTGTTTAAGAGATTATCTTAGTTATTGTAGTAGGCCCCTCTTTTGAAGGCGACGTTACCCTCAACCCAGTAGTTTGAGTCAGCAAGGATACAATCCTAAAGGGTTGGATTATTGGAAGATAATGAATTAAGTTATTAATGCAAATTATGGTAGGCCCCGCTTTTGGCGGTGACGTTACCCTCGGCTAAGTAGTCCGAGTCAACAGGGATACAATCCTAAATAGCCGGATTATAGTATTAATAGTAGTTAACTTATGAGGGGGTCAAAGAGTTTGGATCCCCGCCATCCAATACCTATGGGCATTGAAGGAGATCCTACTAAATTTGACCCAGGTCCCTTGCAGGACCTCTAAATGCTGAACAAGGGCAAGACCCTTACCAAACCGTTCCCTTAACCCCCGACCAGGTAGCCAACATACCTCCATATAGACCGTGGAGATATGAATGGTGAAAATCTTTTATTTTATATAGACAGTAAAATAATGCCAAGACACCACGGACAAACGATAAGGAAAGATCACCTTTAACATAAGCAACTAGTTATTAAAGTCATTAATACAAAACCAAATAAAAAGTGCAAAAGATTGAAAATAAAAAGTATTAAACTAAACACTTGTCTGCACCAAGTGATGTAAGAGACTTAGGCAAACATGGCCTTGATTGTCAAGAACTCTTACGATCAATCTTGGATCCCGAGACGACTCACACACTCTATGATGGACAATGGATGATGGTGGTGGATGATGGTGTTGTGATGGTGGTGGGTGGTGGATGAAGTGTGAGAGAGGTGGTGTGCCAAGGGATGAGTTGCAATGAAACCAAACACTCCTATTTATAGGCTGAACAGAAGGCTGGGCATGGCCCCGTGCCTGTCTGACACTCTCTCTCTTCATTAATTGTAATTCGCAATTACAATTAATGCGCCTGCTGTACTTTCGCCACGCCCCCGTGTTCACTGGACAAGGCCCCGTGGTGGGCAATAGAAGCTTCTATAGGTTTGTCTTTTCTGCTGCTTCTTGGGCACGGCCCCGTGCTGGCTGAGCACGGGGCGTGTTCAGTCTTCTGCCTTCTTTATTTTGCTTGGGAGGATGCTGTCGAGGGGTCGGGCAGTCCACTTATGTTCCTTTTCTTGTATTTATGTTAGATTTAGCCGCCTTTTTGCTTCTTTTGTGAATTTGAGCTCATTTAATCCTGAAAATACAAAAGGAAGACAAAAACACTCTTTTTCCAACATTAGTACTTAAAAAGGGTTAGTTTTATGCCTTATTTGATGTAATTTATATGTTTCATTTTACACACATCATAAATCATGGGGGTAATTACTGTTTTTAGTGTAATTCAGTGCATGATTAGCAGAACATGGATGGCGAGACAAAGCTATCAGTATCGTGTTGTCAAATTTCTTTGAATGATTTTGCATTTTAGGGGGAGAAAAAGTGTCAGAAAATACAAAAACATTAGAAAATTTGAAAAATATAAAAACATGATAAAATTAAAAAAATTTTGAGTTTTGCGTAAAAAGAGGAAATGATAGAACATCAGTAGACAGTTACTGTACGCTAAAGATTTGTATAGTATAAAGTGTTAAACAGTTTTACTGATGATGTGTTGATAGATTTTCACACATTTAGTAGATTTGTTCGGGATATAAACCTAAAATTTCAAACTTGCGAAATTCGTGGGGAACACTACTTGGATATATAGGTAACCCCTGAAATCTCGTTTGAAAGGTCTCATATTCTGATATACTAGGTTTTTATACTAGATGATGTCTGGGGTATTATTCCGGGACTTCTGCTGAACGGAAGTTCTGACCTAGTCCTTGGATAATGCTTTGCCTGAAATGCTTGAAACACAGCATTAGCCCTCAGTTGATTAGACAATAAAATTGATAATCATCTGTTGTAGCTAAAAAGATCCTCTAAAGGGGACATACCCAAAGTCGAAACTGATATCTCTCTGCGCATACGGAAGTATCGACCTGAGATCCCTTAGTTCTCGCATGTCCTAATTTATGTACAGACATCATTATAGTATAATCATCTGTAAGACTGAATTTTGAGATTCTGGATACGGGAGTATATTCAAGAGGTGGAACACATGAATGAGTTAAGCCTATAAAACATCTAATTCGTATCCTGAATAGATTGAAAATTGTGTTGAGAATTTAGAAACAGTCTATGTGAATTGTTTAATTATGAGTATGAATTAAAGCTTAACGGTACTAGTAATTTGTCAAAAACTGATATGATCCTCTATCGCATTCTCAAACAAAAATATTGTTTGTAAATATGTTTGTACATAGTTCTTACTGCTTTATATTTTCAGAAAATCCAAAAAGATTTTGATTTCTGCGTTATTTTCGACAACTGATGTCTGACATGCTGAGTTTCAAAATCTTAGTAAGCTGATTGTGTTTCTGAAAATAAAACAAGTTCATTAATTTGAAACTTGATATGAAAAAAAAAACAAAAATTTTCAAAAACAATTTGTGATATCTCCAAGGTCATTAACTTGAACTTGGATGATAAACTGTGAGGGAGTTGGATTCTTTAACGTTGACATATCTGTAAAGTTGGTTGATAGGGGAAGTGGATTAGAGAATTTGATTGATGGTTTTAAAATGTTGTTACTTATTTAGTGTTTGAGTGATTGCAGGATAAAATAGTTCAGACTACGATTCCAGAAGCAAAGACTGAGGGGGAGTCTGAAGACAAGCTTGAAGCAAAGAAAATGAGCTTGTAGCTGAAAAGCTAGGTGTCGATCCCTAGAAGCACGGAAGCTTGATGAGAGGGGGAGCCTGCTGATGGTGATGCTGCTGATAATGAAGATGCTGATGATGAAGCTGTTGATGATAAAGTTAGTAATGAGATTCTGATGTAAGAGTTAAAGAGAGAAGCTGATCAAAGAGAAAGAATGATGGATGATTATATTGTTACAATCTGAATAAGATGGCAAAATGATCAAGACTGAAGAGGTGGCATAACAGAGATTAGTCACTGAAGACTTCGTCAATATCCGAGGGGGAGTCTGTTAGTGCATTACGTCTATTGACTTGTTTTGTATCATGTAATAGAATAGGATAGGATAGGATATCCAGTGCACGAGGTTCGAGAGTCGGAAGTTGGTGGATTAGCAAGAGGTTCCGCTTATATGAACATTGTCCATATAAGCGAAACCATAACAACAGGTTCGCTTATATGGACAGTCCATTAAAGCGAAACCTCTCCAATATATATATGTGCACTTGATGTTCATTTGGTAACGGTTCTGAAAATTGTAACGAAGTGCTGCCAATTTGCTTTCAGGTTGTAAACGTTGTTAGATCAATAAAAGAAAGCATTATAATTAGTTTGAGTGTCTAATTCATTTATTCCGCATTTGAATTGGATAAACAACTCTTCTGGTTGACTCATTCGGGTTCAACAACGATCCTACAACAAGAAAAAAAAAATCGAAGCACACCCGAAAATAGTGATGAGATGTTTTTGTGAGTTTGGTGGCTGAAATTGCGGTGTGTTGGGTTATTATATTTTAGTTCAAATTAGATTATTAGATTGGGTTGGGCTTGAGTTATGGTATGTTTATTGGGTTAAAGGTTAAGAGATAGTTAATTGGGTTGAGTGAAACTTAATTAGTTAAGTGAAAAGTTAACCAGGTTGTATTTTAAAAAAAAATCATACTTAAATTTTTTACAAATTCATAGATTATTAAATTCACTATGGTGTAATAATTATATTTAACAATCAACCATAAATAAATAAACAACGTCACAAAATAAATATTCAGATCATAAAGAAAATAAACTTAAATAAGATATTAGAAAATAAAAACCTTCTTATTTTTCATCTAAGGAAGAAACTAATTAGTTTTACAATTTGAAAAGGAAAAGTGACGGTGCACAACATCCAATGTTTTTTTTTTCTCTGGAAACTATGTTACTTAATGTATTGGTAAATTACAAGAACACTCTTTAATTAAAAGTTTATTACAATAGAAGGTCATCATCTTCTCCCAATGCTTGCAGCCATGTCTATACGTGCCAGTCGGAAAATTTCCGGATTTTCGATAGTTTATCAAAATAAGGTATCTTCTTAGTGGTTGGTTTCGAAAGTCAAGGGGTGCGATTGCAAAATTTCATGGGGTGCGCTCGGGAATTTCACGCATATATAACACTAATGTTTTTTTTTTCAAGGGGTGCGCCCGCCCACCCACGGACACCAATAGGTCCGCCCCTGCATGTTAATGACATTAATCTTAGGGCTGTTTGGCAAGTGGCAACATCAGAATGGTTAAGTGTTGAACCAGTAACAGATCTGAACCATTAAAAGACTCGTGAATAGATAAACAAACAACCCCTTAGATTTTTAACCGAGACATGTAAATTTGTGTAAACCAAACACGTCCCCATTTATCCATTTCACGCATATATAACACTAATGTTTTTTTTTCAAGGGGTGCGCCCGCCCACCCACGGACACCAATAGGTCCGCCCCTGCATGTTAATGACATTAATCTTAGGGCTGTTTGGCAAGTGACAACATCAGAATGGTTAAGTGTTGAACCAGTAACAGATCTGAACCATTAAAAGACTCGTGAATAGATAAACAAACAGCCCCTTAGATTTTTAACCAAGACACGTAAATTTGTGTAAACCAAACACGTCCCCATTTATCCATTCATCTTAACAGATTAACCATCCGCCTCTTCTTTTTTTTTTTTTCTTTCTTTTTTTTAAATTTCTATAATATTATGTCGTTCTAATTTTTTTTTAACTTCATTGCAATGGAACCGTTGCATCTGCTTATCCCCAAAACAAAAAAAAACAACAAATCCTTCTGCATCTACATGTACCCTCTAGAATAAATTAAACATATCAAATTAAATTCATTAGAACCGGCCCCGTTTGCGGTATGTACATATAATGTATATATGTGTGGGCGCTCGTGTATGTGTGGGGGGAGGGGGAGTGAAAGTGCACTAATTCTAACACCCATATTTGTTCGTTTTTCATTCTCCTTTTGGATTGTAACAAAAAGATACCAAATGTTTTTTACTCTCGATATGTTGTTGGTACCTTTTAATCAGAGAAGTAATAACACACTTTAATTATTTGTTTGTTTCATACCGTTTTCCTTCCTTTAGAAACTTCACTAGAATAGGTATGGGTCTAATTAGGGGTGTTCCTTTTAACCCGTACCCAATAACCGAAACCGATCTAAGGAGACCCGATCCCGAGAAACATGCAGACCTGAAAAAACCAAACCCGAGAAATGGTTACACTCGGAGTACCTTACTCGCTTCAGGTATTGGATATTGATTTTACTATTTTACTTATAAATGTAAAATTTATTCTAACTACTCGCGTCCGACATGTATCTATACCACAACGCGCATATAGTTATACTTACAAATTGTTGGACAAAGGAAGTTATAAATTAAGGTAGGAACATCCCGCAGCAACACGCAGGTTAACGTCAACTCGTAAATAGGTAATAAACAAGTAAACATGATTACATATTATAATAAAACTGGATTACACCCGGCTTGTTTGATATTAGCCTAAACACCACAGCTAGTATAATTAAATGGATTAGAAAGGTTGACCCAAACAACATGTTTGTCAGAAAATTAAATAAATTAAGGGGTTGTTTGGTAGCCTCTGAATGGTCATTAAGAGGCTATCTCTTAATGAAACCATTAAGAATTTTACCAATGAGAAGGTAGAAGAATGTGACATGTGATGATTTACCATTCAGAGGTTACCTCTTAACCATTCAGACTTGATGTTACCTCTTATTCATTCAGAGGTTTTAAACCATTAAGAGATAGCATCCGAATGATCATTAAGAGGCTACCAAACAGCCCCTAAACCCTATGGCTGTAAACGGACCAAACGAACACGAACAAGGTTCATTAAGGAACTAATGTATTCACGAACGGTTCATGAACATTTACCGAACGCGATTTTGTGTTCGTGTTCGTGTTCGTTCATTAAGAATATGAACATGTTCATGCACAATTCAAGAACACAAACACAAATGAACATAAATAAAATTGGCGAAGGCAGTGGAGTCTAGAAATGGACGTCGGATAGAGCAATGCTAGAACTTGTAGTATTAACAGTGAAAAGCAGGTCGATGTCATCAATGTAAATAATGAGGAAGTAAGAGGAACGATGTAAATACAAGGTAGAAATAAGTTAATCTATGTTTATTGTTAGGGTAATAAATTAAATAAAATAATATAAATGTACAAAAATCTTTAATGAACAACATAAACAAACGAGAATGAATGATCGTAAATGAACGAATGTTCATGAACATCTTTCCGAACGTTCACGAACACAATCGGACACGTAAAGTGGTGGTAGTGGTGGTTACGGTGAAGTGGGGGCGGGGGGTAAATGGGGGTGGTGGTTGAAGGTGGAGATGGTGGTGGTGGTGTGGAGTGGGGAAGATGAAGTGGGTAGGGTGGGTGGTGGGTCCCACATAAATTGTAAAATATTAATTATATTTCTTTTAGCTTTTTAGTTATTAATTAAACAGTAAGTATATTTTTGTCATTTCATACGCACCTAACACCAAAAACTAACCAACATCCATGCCAGAGACTATTCGAGAACGAAATTCAAAAACTTAGAAACTATAGGTTTAATTTTAAAAAATTAGAGACTAAAGGTGGTAAACAATAACTATCCGAGCATTTTTCTCGTAAAATTTAGAAATTAAAATGGCATTAAAATATTAAATATGTGAATATTCTGGAAGACTGTATGAGGCGGTGATTGTGTCCCCACTTTGGATCCTTCTATTCACAATATCTAGACACGTATTTATACTCGTACACGCACCACACCTCCGTCAATAACTCAAACACAGATTACTGTGTGCTGCAACAAAAACCACCATTTGCCTTCATTTCATCGATCATCAGTTAGGGTTTGCAGTTATGGCTGGCCACGGTGAAGAGATAGAGACTACAGACGAATCGCTCCTTGAAAAGACCACCGACAAGATTCATCGCGATAGTTCTTCTTCGTCGTCGTCAGATTCTGAATCGGAGAAGAAACCGAAGTTTGATGATGATGATGTTAAGAAGCCTCATGATGCTCCGTCGTTATCTTCTTCTCTGAAGTCAAAGAGTAACCGGTTGTTCGGTAGGGAGAAACCGGTTCATCAGGTTTTTGGCGGTGGAATACGTAAGGAACAGTTGTTTTATTTGTTTATTCTTTAAATTGAACTTGCTGCTGTTTAGTAAATTGTTTATTCGAGCTTCGTGATTCACGTAGTTGAAAGATTCTGATTATTTCTGACAACCGCTTTGTTGATTAATTTGGTGCTATGTTCTATGTAGTTAATTTGGTTATCGGTCACCGAGATATCGGTGTAAAATATCGGCGATATTGGCTGATGTATCCCCGATTTTTCGATATATCAGTGCCTTTCTTCTTAGTTCTACCATTTGTCTTGTTGCTGCTATTAGTGTTTTAAGTCTTAATTGTTAGTTGTTAGTGTTTTAAGTCTTGGTCAGTTCCTACTTGCTACACTTGTTAGTGTTTTGCAAGTTGCAAAAGGTTAGTTTGTTAATGGTAGGAGAGTATACCGAATTGTTATTGTTAAATTGCTATATATGTAAATTATGCATGATATTAAAATTACCGATATCCCACCGCGATAACTGATATCTCAAATATCGGTCCTTGACCAATATCCGATATTTTACCGCATTAACTACTTAGGTTATGATTTAATTAGAAGTTAGGGCTTTGAGAGAACTCTGGTTTAGGCTTTGATATGCAGTTTAGAATTTAGAAGGTTAAATTTTGATTTTGTAATTTGTATTGAATGATTGATCTGCAAGTCATTTGAATTGGTATGAATTTGACTTATAGAGGTTAGATTAGGTCTTTGATTGTATTCAGATCCTCTTAGTTAGTTCACAAGTGATTTTACGGATCTGTGAATGAACGAAGAATACCTTTTGGATTGTGATTTCAAATGTTGCAAATTAATGCATAGAGAAACAATCACTTCAATCTGATGAAGTTCTTAGTGTTACTTCGGGATGTAGTGTAACATTCGGTCTCTCATACCAACCAATATTGTCTATTTTTCCCATTAGGGGAGCTCACGGATTTGTTTTTGGTGTCTCTAAGGGGAGACTTATCAGGAGGTCATCCATCCTAGTACTACTTCCACTTGATCACGTTTAATTGTGGAGTTCTCTCATCGTGGATGAGAGGAGAACTCGACAATTAAGTAGTTCAGTGTGTTCGAGGGGCGGTAGTATAAGGATGGGTGACAAGCTGAAAAGTCTTTACCCGGGAAACAACAAAACGAATCCATGAGCTTCTTATGGCAAAGAGAACAATATTGGTGGTACAAGAGGCCGGATGTTACATGTAGCGTGAGAAGGAATCTTATAATAGCACACATGTGTTCTCAGATGTTTAGTTGTCTACTGCATTACAAGAACGGTAACTCATCAGTAGTTTCTCTGATTTGATTGGTGAATGACGGTTATACTGTCTTCATCATCATCATCATACTCAGTAAATCCCACCAATAGCAAAGCGAAGGTAGGGTCTGAGGAGGGTAAAATGTAGACAGCCTTACCTCTACCCCGTAGGAATAGAGAGGCTGCTTCCAGTGAGACCCCCGGCTCGATATATATTATTAGTTACTATTCAGTAGATGAGCACATGTGCAAAAGAAAGTTACAAGTTGCAGCCCTTTTCTTTCTAATGTCCTTCTTGGTTAATCATGCAGCTGCTGATGTAATCTTGTGGAGAAACAAGAAGATATCCGCCAGTGTACTCGCTGGAGCCACCGCAATATGGGTGTTATTTGAATTGCTCGAGTACCATCTTGTTACTTTGCTTTGCCACATTTCAATTCTTGTGTTTGCAATTCTCTTTCTGTGGTCCAGTGCCTCTAAAATCATAAACAAGTAAGCTTTTCAAAGTCAATCATAATTTTCAATATTAGGTTCAAGTCTAATTGCTCTATCCACAGGTCTCCTCCACCCATACCAGAAGTTAGAATTCCAGAAGACACCGTTCTTCAGTTTGCTTCTGCATTAAGAATTGAAATCAATAATTTTCTTCAAATGTTACGGGGTATTGCTTCCGGGAGAGATCTGAAGAAGTTCCTAGCTGTATGTTGATACGATTTAAAAAAAAAAATAAAAGAAATAAAAAAAGAGGAACTTTTGACTCAGATTACATCTTATTTGCAGGTTATTGCTGGATTGTGGGTGCTCTCTATTGTTGGTAGCTGGTGCAATTTCTTGACTTTGTTTTACATGAGTAAGATCTTTAGGTTTCTTGATTGTGCGACTGTTTTGGGTTATATACCAACTATTATATTATGTAACAACACATCGACAAAAGTTTGAATTTTTTTTCATGGATTGGCGAAACAGGTTTTGTGGTTTTACACACGGTTCCTGTTCTGTACGAGAAGTATGAGGACGAGGTGGATGCATTTGCGGAGAAAGCGATGATCGAGTTGAAGAAGCAATATGCAGTGTTTGATGATAAGGTTGTGAGTAAGATTCCAAGAGGGCCCTTGAAACAAAAGAAGAAAGATTGAGAAATAGTAAGATCTTGTTTCATTCAAGAATAGACTGGCTGTTGTTTAATTTCATCATCTTAGAAGATAATTTAGTGGTTGTGTTTGTTTCAAGAGTTTAGACGTTTTGGTGGGTTGTATATATAAAAAATATGTGAAATGATGCATTACAACTTACAAGCTCGTGTCTTCTTGTGAAATTGAATTAATATATTGTGCTTATATAACACATGTAAAATTAAATATCTAACAGAAAGACTGGCTATTCAATTTCATCATCTTCTTAGAGAATTTTGTGGTTGTGTACCTGTGTTTGTTTAAAGAGTTTAGATGCTTCTGTGGGTTGTATAATTACAAAATATGTGAAACAAGAATTAATCCTCACGACTATAACACTGAAGTTGTGGCGTGTTAATGCGAATAAATTAGACCGAAACGTAATAACTAAGTCGATCTATGACTCACGCGTTGCAACGAACCTGTTAATAGAAAAAATAGACGTAAAAAATGTTGAACCACGTCATGCGCTGTGAAAACTCGCAAAATTTAAAGCGGAACGTAAATCGAAATTCGTAACAAATGATGAAAAGTATATGACATCAAAGTTGAAATAAAACAGTTGTGAAGTTAAATTGTAAAAGATGAAACATTAAATGTTAAAAGTAAAAAAGTCAAATTCTGTGAAGCCAAATTACAAAACATCAAAAGTTTTGAGTTTAAAGTTAAAAATCATTTAAAAAAACACTCTAATCATGAGGTAAAACAATAGAAAAACCCCAAATTAATAATTAATACTATATAAATGATGCAATACAAGTTGCAAGCTTGTGTGTGTGTGTGTGTGTTTTTTTTTTTTTTTTTTTTTTTTTTTTTTGTGAAATTGGATTAATATGTTTAGCTATACAAAAATGTATTCATTGCACATTCCCGAAACTGTTCGATGCTTATTTTTAGACTAATGGAATAAAATTTGTGTCATTTAATAATGTCTATAGTGTTCTAGTAGAAACATTTCTTTCCAGTTGAGTTTTGTGTGTCCTTAAAGGGATATTTTGGTGGTGGTAAGGCTGGATGGTGTGATATTAGGCCCTCTATCACATTAGTCTTTAACGTCCTCAACACCGCCTCAAAGGCGCTAAAGGGACTCTCGTGAGTGTGTTGGCGGACGCGAGAGTGAGGGAAAGGTGTGGACCCCATTTTTCAGAACTTTAACCAATAAAAATCCCCCATTTGGATGGGGGAGGCGGGGAGCTACAACACACTTATGGGCTGAAGCGGTATATTCGACAACTAAAAGATTATGAGTTCAAATCTTGCAGAGTGCAAATGTGATGTAAATCTAGGAATTGTTAAAACAAAGGCAAGAGTTTTATGCTTTTATGTTGAATAATATCAGAAGTTATATGGACCACAAACATATTAACCAAAACACATGATAAGGAGAATGTTATGTTCTTGTTGTAATAAATAAATGATGTTAAACTAAACTTTCTTTACTTCCAAGAAAATCAATAGTGGGTATATACACTTTCGATCCCCCGTTTTATAGAAATTTTTGGATGTATACGTTTTCGACCCCCCAGTCTGAAATCTCAAGCTTCGCCACTGGCTAGGCTACAAGCCTTTGGTTTATGTTCATATATGTAGTTTACCACCGTACTTCAACCCACTAACCGAACGAGGCTTAAGTTCCAAATTTTAGATAAAAACCAATTCCAAGGGTCTCGCCAGTCGAAAATAGCCCAACTTTTGGTGCACCAAGATTGTAAGTTAACAACTCCAACTATAGTAAATATTTATATAAATTCACCTTAAAAAACAATAAAAAAGTGTTCAAAACTAAGACATTTTTTCTACATACAAATTAATGCATGTCCAAACTCCAATGTGACCCATACTGATTTCAGTGTTTTCAAACAGGGAGAGAAAAGTAATAACATAAATTAAAAATCATGCACTTCAAAAACTAAAGAACTTCTACAAAAGACAACATAGAGGCTTGATTTCCTGTGAATTTTCATGCTCTGTGACACAATTAAGACAAAAATCAACTTGATGCTTTAGCGTTTCTGCCTATGGGAAATCTTGACCAACGGATAACTTGCTAAATCGATCATGAGCTTCATGGCTATCCGATAAAAAATGTTCGGCTCTACTGAAGGGAGAGAGACCATAAGTCGGTTCAGTCTATTATAACAAATGACATACAAATGTGTGTGTGTGCCACAAAACGAAAAATTAATTACCTATAAACAAGAGACTCTTCGGTTCATTCTAATTTGCCAAGTGGCGATTCTGATGCGTGATCATCAACCAACCAAAGGTTGTAGTCTTTAAACCGCTTTATCTTCTTTTCAAAACCTACTATGTAATTATTATGAATAATAACATGTTTCCCTTTGGTTTCATCTACCCATGTCTTGTTCTTGAAGTATAATCCACCAGTAGGAAATGCTGCTTGAGGTAACAGGTACAGATCAACCTGCAAGTGATTGATTTTCTTAATCTTTAATGTATAATAAACGTTTTTTTTTTTTTTTTTTTTTTTTTTTGTGAAAAGGATACACGAATGATAATACACACCTGTCCGGCTGTTTTGTTTAATGCCCAGTTGAAAGCAGGCTGATCATTAGCTTTCTTTGCTTTTGACCATGGTTGAATTTGAAGCTCTTCAATCCACTTTTTCATCACTAACTTCGCACCCTGTGTTGGGTGCATGTATATCATACAACTGCAAATATACGTCCGCCCTTTTTTACCCGGTGGTGGCAGGACATTAGGGTGGTCCAGTGGTTTCACCTGGTCACAATCTACGCGTTAGTTGCTAATTAAAAACGAACCAAAAGTATTTTGACCAGTGTTTTCAAGACTTAATATAGCACATGAAACGAAGAAGCGAAGATGATTCTTACAGCAGACATGTCATCCATAAAGTACACGTCGTGATTTCCTTGAAGGTACAGAAATGGATCCGCTAACCAGACCATATCAACATCATTGTACATCACATTATATCCAAGCTCTAGTATTTGAAGTAAATGGCGCGGCCTTCTGGAAGTGAAGTTGAAGAATCCCTGCAAACGTAACCAAAATTATTAACTTATGTCATTCATATTCTACACAACTTATAATTAGACAACCTTCAAAAAATTATAATAACATGGAACTCAAATAGTACACATCAGGTAGAATCTGAACCGTTATAAATTAGGAACAATAGATTGAACAATCTGCTTCTATAAATAAATTAATAGTCAACTTGTAAATTGAGTTGACTATCTATATCAATAAAATAGGATCATACACTCACTTAAAAAGGTTCTAAAACAGGTAGATCTATAAGCTATTAAGTGTGCCATCATATGGATTGTAAAAATTGGACGAAAATCATGAAACTAATGGCAAATCAGCTGGTTTTGACATCTTAAATTGCAGCACGTAACAAGTTGTTGCAACCATAGTTATTAAAGGCGCTAGGCGCACTCAAGGCGCATAGGCCTCGCCTGAGGCCTAGACGCAAAGCGCAAAAAAAGCAAGGGCTTGAGAAAAATAAAGCGCATAATGAAAAAAAATTAAAAATATATTATGTATTAGAAAAAATATACTATTCTTTAAATGAAATAAACAAAATCTATTATATAACACTTTATATCATTTATTTGGTACCAAAAGTTCTAAAATATTAGTGTATTAGTGTAGAAAAGTACTTTTCCTTAGATAAAAGTACGGATCTGGCTAGAATCTTGCCGGAATTTAGAAAATTTGACCGGAACTCTCCGGAATCTAGGAATCTCGCCGGAATGTGCACCTGAACCATCACCTGGAGAATTAAAGCGCAATTTCCTCGACTTAAAGCGCAATTTCCTCGACTTAAGGCGCAACTGCCTTGCCTCGCCTGAAAAATGGGCCTAGGCGCAAGAGGCGATGGCTTTTAACAACTATGGTTGCAACTTACAAGTTTACCAACTGTGAGGGATTCCTATAATAATAATGGAGCTCAAATGCTTGTACACACTCGGTAGAATCTGAACCATTATAAATTAGGAGCAGTAGAATGATCAATATGCTTAAACAGAAAAATATCGTCGTCAGTTTGTAAGTTAAGCAGCCATATCACTTTCACAGATTATCAATAAACTAGGATCATACACACTCACTTAAAAAGCTCTAAACCAGACAGATCCAACCCTATAAGACTGCCATCATAATGTATACAATTAGTACAAATTCAATAAAATTAATGACAAATCACCCAATTTTGATACCTAAAATTGCAGCACATAACAACCTGTTGCAAGTTTCAAGTTTACCTACTGTTAAGGATTCATATAAACACTATCGAAGAAGCATCAATTATGCTAAACACCAGTCGATATCAATGAATAATATTTTCTATGTACCAAATAACTAATTTCAAAATATAACAACAAACCCAACAAACTAGCAGCAAACTAACAACAAACCTATAAACATTATCAAAGAAGCATCAGTTATACTATACGGGCTAACTTTGTAGAATAGCAACCAAGTTTTATAAGTGTTTCAATTAGGTCATTCAAGTTTCAAAAGTGTTCCAATCAGGTCACTCAGCATTCATTTTTCATTAAAATTAAGGGTTTTTTCATCAATTTCATAAGTAACCATGGTGATATGGATTTTTGTTTCTTTTCTCCCTTTTATTTGATCCTAACTTCGAGTGATTACGTGGATTATAACTGTTTTTTTTTATTTTTTTTTTGTAATTAAAGTGTTTATATTTTTAATAAATATAATTTCATATATTAAAATAATCCGACCCCAACATCTTATTCTTCATTTTTTCTTGACACATAGAAAAAAGGACATGACTCAATTTGAATGTTAAGTTATCTAATTGGGACAAAAACGATACAAGTGACCTAATTAGAACACTTTTAAAACGTGATTACTATTCTGTGACATATTCCCTATACTAAGGGTCTGTTTGGTATGGGGTAATGGAATAGACGAAGGAATGGAATGGACGAAGTAATGGAATGGACGAGGGAATGCAATGGATCATTACCATTCCATGTCTTGTTTGGTTACCATGTGTGAATGGAATGAATTATTATTGTGTATTGTTCGGTAGGCAAGAAAAACGGAGTAATAAAATCAGCGGTGAGAGGTGTTGGTCGGTGGTAGTGATTGTGGGTGGTTATAGGAGGCGGTGGTGGGTGTCGGCAGCGGCGATGGGTGGTGGTGGTGGCGGCGGCGAGTGGCGGTACGGCGATGATGACAAGTGGTGGTGGCGGCAAGGTGGCCGTTGGTGGTGGGTGGCAGCAGAGGTGGCGGTTGGTGGCGGCGGCGATGGTTGGTGGTGGCGGTGGCGTCGACGATGGTGGTGGGCGGCGGCGGCGAGTGACGTTGGCGGTTGGTCGCAACTGTGGGTGATAACGGTGGCAAGTGGGTGGCGGCGGCGGTGGCTGTCGGGGTGAGGTGGTGGCGGGTGGCGGCGATGGCATCGGTGGTGGGTGGTGGTGGTGGGTTGTGGCGAAGTTGGTGGGTTGTGGTTTTGTTGATGAATGGTGCAAGAGGGGATGGAATGGAAAAAAAAACATGGGGTGTGGAAGGAATGATTTTGAGGGAATGGAATGCCTTTTGGAATGGTTGATTCCATTCCATTGACCAACCAAACATCCTTTTCTTCATTCCCCCGTAATCATTCATTCCATTCCACCTCTCATTCCAGTATACCAAACACTACCTAAAAGCCGGTCGATATCAATGAATAACGTTCTCTGTCATGAATACATGAAAACCAGATCTCTTTACACAGAGAGATCACAATTAGGGCTGCAAACGAAACAAACGAACACGAACAAGACCTTGTTTGTGTTCGTTTGTTAATAAATATATGTGTTCACGAACTGTTAATGAACACTTACCTAACGGGATTTTATGTTCATGTTCGTTTGTTAAGGAAATGAATGTGTTCGTGTTCGTTTGTGTTTGTTTGTTAATTTTAGGCAATGAACGAAAACGGACGTTGATGAACACAAACTAACGTTTATGAACACAAACTAACGTTTATGAACACAAACAAGCCTTCATGAACATAATATATAATACACTGACACTTATTAAATATTTATTTGTCGGAATTTTGAATTATTTAAATAAAATATAAAAACTAAAAACACTAATGAACTATCGAACATAAGCAAACACGTTACCGAACGCTCACGAACATAAATTTCAAACGTGGCCTCTGTTCGTGTTCGTTCATTTATGAACGAAATTTCTTGTTCGTTTTCGTTTCGGAAACAAACGAACTTACTGCCAAACGGTTCACGAACTGTTTGCCGAACGTTTGGTTCATTTGCATCCTTAATCACAATTTCAAAAGATAACAGCAAACTTAACAAACTATGTAACAAACTAACAAACACGAATACTTGAAAACCAGGTCTTTTACAAAGAGAGATCACAATTACAAATTTAACAAACTATGTAACAAACTAACAACAAACTATGTAACAAACTGACCTGAGATCCAAACTTATGAGCAACTTGAGCATCAGGAGCAGGAGGAATCAAGACAGCATGACCAGGCCACCTGGCATTAACAATATCCAGAGTGGCATAATCCTCAGCAATAACAAGCACCTTCTCATGATGCTTCTGCCGCTTAATACTAATCAACCAGTTATTCAAAAACGGCAGGTACGGCTGGCTCACCGCACACACAATCACCGTGCTCCCGTTCTTCGCTACAAACGAAACCGCTTCCGGTAGCGTATATCCTCTCCATTTGGCTTCAATCGAAGGTGTGAAAAACGTGGAACTGTTACTGATCCAGGGCGAGAAGACACCGAGGATGATGAGGAGAGTGAGGAGGAGCAAGAAGGTTGTTCGGTTTAGGATCATGGAGAAATTGTAGGGTTTTGAGGGGTTATCGGATGATGAGGTTTGGAATAAAGAAGTGTAGGGTTTGTGAAGTGGTCTTTGATGAAGTGATGTTGGTGACATTGAGTTGATTCGATGATGGATATAATGTTTAGTGTGTGTGGTTGATGAAGTTGAAGAGTGAGGAGTGAGTGAGTGTGTGATTCAATGGAGGGTTTCCGATTGGATCTGAGAACTGGATGTTTGTTTGGGAGATTTGCTAACGTACGCAGTACCGCGTCGGTGACAACAATAATCTTCTTGAAAGTTAAAATGATTTATTTTTGCGGGTAAGCTTTTCATTTTCTTTTAACAACCAACAACAACAATTACACACTAGAAGTCTAGAAGTCCCAAACAAAAAAAAATCAACGACATTACTTTACCAAGTCTCTTAGGTTAAAATTACATCAATGGTTCCAATTTAAATCCCTAAACTTAGACCTATTTTTAATTCAAATAAAAGATTCCTCTTTGATATCTTCGAGCATTTTAGGAACCGTCTCCCATTTGTCTTCGAAAATCTTATTGTTTCTATACTTCCAAATCTTCCAGATAGTAAAGAATAAAATGGCTTCAACCAAACTCTTCCAAGCATTTGAACCTTTTATTTTTCTGATCGAGTGAATTGCTTCGACTCCTTTGCTGGATGGGTCCGGGCCATTTAACTTAAGCCAAGCCCACACGTTCCACCAAATAGCTTTCACCCAGAGGCAAGAGAAAAAAAAATGAGTTGGGTCTTCTGGTTCTAAACCACAACTGCTATGAAGAGTGTCTCTGAACCGAACTCCTCTATAAGCCAAACCTACCTTGGATGAAATTCTTCCGATAAAAGCCCTCCAACAAAACAAGTTTACCTTCGGTGGATTCCACTTGTTCCATTTGAAAGCCATATCGTGTGGATCATCATTACAATTTTTTCATAACCTGCATTCTAAGATCTGCAACCGTAAACGAATCTTCATTGATATCCATCCAACTCCATTTTCCCTCTTTAAAAACAACTAGGATTAAGACCCGTCCGCGTTGCGGCGCGGGTACATCGTAAACATTGAATGGATTAGTCCAAATGTTATATGATGCATTAACCATATGAAAACATACATTTCGACGTATCCAGTTGAACTCAATGTAACCTGTATAAGCATTGTGATTGGATCAAATGTAAAGTAAATCAAATTCATATCGAACAATCATAATGTATTATATGTGACCCAACTCATACATAGAAAACGTAACGGGTATGAAGGAAAATATGCACATGTAATCGAAAGGGATTAATTAGAACTTTCAAAAAAAGGGGTGAAAAGAAACCATAATTTGACTTCACTCAATTCGAAACAAACTTTACGAAACATGCATGATGAAACAATGGTTAACCGGGCAGGGTTAACACACTGGTCTCGTCAAGAAGGGTTAATCCCTTCCTCTCGGAGATCGCTGGCTGGGTCACCGGTGGATGATCTCCTGCACAAGGAAACAAGCCGTGACTCGTAACAAGGAGGATGGGGTGGGGGGTGCTCCTTGTTACCACTCTCCGGCGTGAGAATCAGTAGTTTGCTTGGGAAGCAAAGCAAGATTATAGTAGTAGTTAGAGTTGTGAAGAGATACCTCAAACCTGGTTTGGGGTCGGTATTTATAGCCGAGGAGTGAAGGAGGAGATTGATGGATGGGCTGACGACGAGCTGCACCGTTGCAGGTGTGTCAGTCTCGCCGGCCGTGGGGGTTACGCCACGTCAGCCCATTGCTTTAGTAGCTCTGACAGGGGACTGTCGCCGGCGCCACTTGCCTCGTGGTGTCAGCCACTTGCCTGGCGTGTCAGTCCACTTGCTGGACATGCAGGGTGCGGTGCGAGCCGCATCGCTGCATGCGGTAACGTCTGAAGTTACCGCGTCTCCTACTTGTGATCAAGAAATACGCGAGACGCGGTGTTGGCCGCATCATCGTATGTTGGAGACTTATTTGCTCGCTTCCCTTGTCGTGACGAAAATGGCCATATGATGCGATGCCAGCCGCATCGATATGTTCATCTTCTTTCGTACTTGGGTCAAGCTATTTATCTTCGAACCGAATGGGTTCGAAGGATGTGACCGCATGGGTGCGGTTTGCTTACTGGTAGGGGTTTGTTTGATGCGGGTAATGGTCGTTTTGGGACCATACCCCTTCAAGTCCCCCCAGTCTAGTGTTGCTCCCTTGTGCAAGTTGCACGTGGGAGGAGTACTGGACTTATGGTGTAGGAAGGTAGTGTGGCAGTCTGGAGAAAATTTTAGGCCAGATCAACCTGGTGATCTGGTAAAAAATCCGGCTATGCCTCTTCCGTACCGGTGAAGGGGTTTCGCTTGATGCGAAATTCTCAGCCGTTGCATGTCATCAGGTGGGTTGCCACCTGTTGTTGTGTTGAAGGCCTGTTAGGGACCTTCATAGTAATGCTGCACAAACTTCGAACCAACCTCTTGGATGGTGGTTCGAAGGTTTGCACATGTTTCGAACCTCTTGGAGGTGGTTTCTTCTTCGAACCATTTGCCAGAATGGTGCACGAAGAAGAAAAGAAAAACTTGTAAACCAACCTTTGCGGTCAGGTTTGAAGGTTTTGGATGTTGTGTTAGAACTTTGCTCAAGTTCTATGTTCAGCATCCTAGGATGAGATGACCATCCCTTTTTTGTTGGGTGTTCGTGTTCATCTTGATAGCTCTCAAGTAACCGTACGTTCTTTGCGGTTACTTCGTTGCGTCATTGTTGGCCGTGTTTGGTCGAACAATGTGGATCTAGACTATGGGTAAATAAACATGGTCATAGGCAAGGGGATGCCCATCGTTGTTTATTCCATGCGATCCATTGGTAGGTAAACAAAGTCGTAAGCAGACTTGTTACCGCGGTCCGTTGGCAGGTAAACAAAGTCATAGGCAGACGTGTTACCGTTGTTCGGACACTTGCTGCTTGATAAGTGCTTGTTTAGAGCACGTATCTGCGTTCTTTCTGGAGCCACTTACCTTCACGCTCCAATACCGAATTTACAACGAGGTAGCCTCGTTCGGTGATGTGGAGTGAGCTTTGCGTTTCCGTAGCAACCACTCTGCGGAAGCTATGGTTATGTCTGTAGCTCTTTATGGGTGTCTGCGATGTTGCAGTCCCATATTCGCTCAAAGTGTGCTTGTTGCACGGATGTAACTCTTGAAGGTTCAGGAGTCAGGGCTGCTGATGTGCGGGCGCGTAGATTCCGTTCCTTCTTTCTTCTGAAGAAGTTGTTCATGCACCCTCTGTGGTTGTGAACCGGACAGGAGGGATTTGAAGCTTGAAGAAAAGGAAGGCAATGCGCTTTGCCTGTTCCTGAGATGCGGTTCAGTCCAAAGAACAACACTGGTTCTGAGCATCTGACACATCTGAATGGGTTCATGTGTGTCACTTCCGCATATTTCACGTGTGCTCGTGAGTGATGCGGAAAAGGTAATATATCCCTTTATAGCATAGATAGATATATTTCTACCTATTTTTTAGGGTATATAAAAAAACGACATGCGGTATGGGTTATGGTGCGGTAAACCAGAAAAACCGCATGCCGCTTATGTTTTTTGGATAATGTTGTCGCTTTTTCTTGCCTATGTGGCTTGATCGCACGTGTGAGTTGGTAGAAGTTGGTGAGACGTTTCTGCATGTGCTGAAATGAAAGGACATTTGCACTGCCCGAGGCATTAAATGCACTGTAGCAGGGAGTGTAAACGTCTTCTTTGTCAGGCGCGTGGGCGGCCACGCGCGCGTGATAACCGTCAGCTAAAACGGCGCTCGACACGTGTTGTTGCAAGATACGCTCTTTTTGAACGTGATGATTTGCTTTCTCCCTCCGCATTAATTGCGATGGGTATATAAGGGGATAACCGTTTGTGGTTTCCTCTCACTTTGTCGAAAATTCAAAAAATTTGCCGTTTGAGAGAAAGTTGTCATCTGTCTTCTCCGACGATTTTTTCTGAATTTCTGGTGAGGTGTCTAGTGTTTCTGTTCATCATCTTCCGTTTCTTTGACATTTTTGATGGCTGAACCATCGAATCCACACAATGTGGAGGGTGAAAACCCTGAACAGCCGATAGTGGCTGAGGAAGAAGACGAGGATGATGATGTTAATGTTCCCGGTGGTGGGTTACCGGTGTTAAAGTGGACAAAAGGTAGTTTTAAAACCCTGATGGCCACTGTTCAGATGGCCAAAGACTGGAATGCTACCTACCCACAAGTGGGGGACACCGGTGCCGATGCTCCGGCTGGTTATATAACCTTGTGGGCGGATTTTTTCACCCACGGTAACCTTAGGTTGCCGGTGACGGTGTTTGTGGCGGAGGTATTGGAGTATTATCACCTCCATATCTCCCAGCTTAGTCCTTTCGGAATGTTCCGAATTCGGAATTTTGAGTACACATTCCGTGCCTATGGCCTGCCCATTTCAGTGGAGAACTTCCGGCGTTTCTACCAGTTGACGGTGAACACCGGTTTTTTCTCGTTCACTCAAAGGCATGGGAGTCTGAAGTTGATGACACCCCCTAAGGGTGTGACAGGCTGGAAGAAGAGGTTCTTCTACGTGAAAGCCTGTGCGGTCTATGCTAACATGTCTTTCAGGAACGTCGATGTTGGAGTTTCCGATGAAGATATTCCTGTTGCTTCCGCAGAGACCGCGGACTGGTTCTCTAGGCTGCGGCCTATTGAACTCAAGAAGTTGGATAATGACCAACTATGGATATTGCGGATGATGCTCTCTAGACCGGATAGGAAGGAAAGACCCGTGTTGCGGGAACAGGGTGGTGGTAAGTTCGTTACCCTTTGTTATTTTCCTTATTTCCCAAGCCTTTGTGGTAACCTGCATGCATGTATCAGCGGATGCGGTTGGCTTGTGGAGGATGTTTGAGCCTGATTTCAAGGGCCAGGTTGAACTGATCGCGGTTGAGTTGAAGAAAGGTTTCAACCTTGAAATTCTGAAGAACTTCCGCGTACCATCAAAAGCGGTGCTGGAAGCCCCGGTTCCGGGAGACGCAAGAGGTACGTCTTACGCGGCATTAGTTTTTTCAGTTTGTCTTTTTGACTGGTTCTGTTGATTGTGTGAATCCAGGTGTCCTTGCGGATTTGGGGAAGTTTGAGAAACGCGTCCCCAAAAAGACTGTGGAGAAGAAAACGGTAAAAAAGACCGTGCGGGGTCGTGGTAAGGGGAGTGTTGAAGGCTCAGCTGCCCCTTCTTCCGTTTTCGAAGCCGCAGGTACCTATCAATCTTGTTCTCGGGGATATACCGATTACGTCGTAGTATCTGACACCCTTGAGGGTTTGGGTGTTATAGGTAGTGGTGCGGCCGCGGGTGGAACTGGTGTGGTTCCCCCCGTTGTTGGAGAGAAAAGAGGGCCAGAGCAGAAAGCTGCTGGTGGTGGTGAACCGAAGAGGCGGAGACTGCTGACCAGGAGAGTTGCTCCGGTGCAGAAGAAACCTGCAGTTGCTGCTGGTAAGTATATCCCTTTTCTTTGTTTTGTATGTACCATGGGTGGTAATATTCATTGAATACTCTTTGGATTGCAGAATCCCGAGATGCGGGGTATTCTTTTGGTGAAATTCCTGCGTCTCCTCCGCACACCGCTGCCGCGGGTGCGGGTGTTTTGAAGGAGAAGGTCGCGCCTAAGGAGCCTGCGGCCCCTTTTGCTGGGCCAGTTCGTGATCCCCCTTTGGAGAAGACGGTGGAGGCGACTGCTGACCGGATTTTTGACACTGTGGACTCCTCGGACAATCTGATCTCTCCTGATGAGGGTGACGGATTGAACTTGAGGTTTTCAGATGCCGGTAAGCAGAAGTCTGATGCTGAGGTGCGGCAGCAGGATGCTGAGCCGCAGAAGTCTCCTGCTGGGGAGAAAGGTAGCGGCTCGTCTGCCGGTGGTGCGGGTTATGACGGGCCTCCAATTCAGCCTGGAGAGTCTGAATTGGAGTATTATTACCGCACCTACTCCCCGGGTCGCAGTATGGTGTACCACCGACCCCCTGGACTGTTATGCAGGGGGATGATATTTCTAACGACCCTGCGGCATGTAGGGAGATTTTGGGTGGTCTGGGGACCCCGTTTGAAGTCGAGCGTGCCCGTGCCGCGCCGCGGGAGCTGCGTGTAAACCAGCTCTCGACCATGTTGGTAGGGACTTCCATTGTGGCTAATGCCATTTTGGAAGATTATAAGGTGTTGGGCCGCCGCGAGGAGGAGGCTGCTCGTATGCGGGCGGAAGCCGAGAAGCTGATCGAGGCTGCTCGTGCGGGTGTGGAGCAGCTCGAGAAGGATAAAGCTGCTTTTGAGAAGCAGAAGCAGACTTCGGAATGGGCTGCCGCTGCCCAGCTAAAACAGGTGCGTTCCCTTGCTAAACTCCTTGCTGATGAGCGCAAGAGTTGGAACGAAAAGTTGTCCAATGAGCGCAAGAAATGGAATGAATCTTGGGCTAAGCAGAATAACGTTCTGTTTCATACTCGGCAGGAGTTGGCGAATGCCAAGGCAGCGAATGCTACCTTGAGCCAAGAGAAGGCTGCGGCTGAGGCCATTTCTGTGAAGGCGCTGCAGGCGAAGTCCGACGCCTTGAAGGCCCTTGAAGAGGCCAAAGAAGCCGGGGCTCGTACCTCAAAGGCCTATGAAGAGGCCGCAGAGAAGGAGAGCCGTGCTTCTAAGGCTCTTGAAGAGGCGAATGCGGAGCGCATTCGTTTAGGCAAAGTTGTTGAAAGCCTTCAGGTATGTTGCGTTACCTTTGTTTTATATTTCCTTTATTGTTTTGAAAATATTTATCGGGTGAACCGTTTGCTGTTCTTGTAACAGGCTGAGGTGCAGGCGCGGGAGGTCGCGGTTACGGACCTTACTGCCCGCGTATCTGTTGCGGAGAACCGGGCTGACGCTGCTGTTGAGGCCAAGGATGCCTTGGTGTCCTCTTTTAACCAACTGGAAGCTGACCGTGAGTGGTTGCGGACTCACGGCATCGCGCGTGTAAGTATCCCTTGCCTTTATATTGGCGTGGATTAATATTGCAAGACTTACGATTTTTTTATTGCAGATTGTCGAGGCTATCATGAACGCCCCTGAGACCTCATCAGGTTTGGACCTGGTTAAGGAACGTGCGCGTGATGCTGGCTTCAAGGCTGGTTTTAACCGCTGCATTGGGCACATCAATGTACTATCCGCAAGCGGTTATACCGATCAGGCATCCGGGTTCCGTGATGTGGATACCGAGGGTCGTCTGAAAGCAGCCGTAGCCTCCTTTTATGACACGCCCCTTGCCTGTGTAGGGGAGCTGGATGAGTGTTTGGAGGTTGCGGACTATGTCGACCGCTTGCGGATGCTTTATCCGGATGTGGAAGAGGAGGAACCCGCTGGTGGTGCCGGAGGAGACGCGGGGACCAGCGGTACAAAATAGGGTTTAGGTTGGCGAGTGTGCCTCCTTTTTTGTATTCCTCTTGTATAGAGTAGGAACTTTATGTAAATTCAGTAAGCATCATGTAGATACTTGAATTTTTTGAATATAAAGTTTCTTTGTTCAGTTTATACAAGTGTTTTTAATTCTTGCATGTCTGAACGTGTGTATGCGTAATCTTTACCCATTTATGAACGGGGTCAAGTATACTCCATACTTTTGTTGTATGGGTATGCATCAATTCTGTTATTTACCGTGTGAGGGTTTTTAGAATTGCTTAAGCTTTGTAAAAGCTTATGTTACCGGAACTCTACCCATTTGTGAATGGGGTCGAGTGTACTCCATACCTTTGTCGTATGAGTCCGCGTCAATTCCATTGTTTGCCTTTTTGGGGCTCAGGAATTGTGTTTAACAAAAACTTGTGTATCCGGCCGGATAAAACATGCAAGTCTGTTTGTCTTTTGCTGGCCTATTACAATATTTGTGTGTGGTTACCACTTTGTATGGGTATCATGAATGAAGATTTTGCCAATCTGTTTTTGGGATACCGCAAAGTGGAACACGCATTTGTAATAGTAATAACAAACAATAATGTAGAAAATTGCTTATTTATTTATTTGCAAATGGCCTGCGGCCCATTAGGTTACATAGAGAGTGTAGGAACATAGCTTACATATAGCAGCGTCTAAGCTGTTGTGCGTTCCATGTTCTGGCGATAGGTTCGCCCTCTAGTGTTTGTAACCTGTATGCGCCCTTCCCTAAGACCTCGCTGATGAGGTAGGGTCCTTCCCACTTGGGGGCAAGTTTTCCTGGGCGCTCGGCATTAGATGCCTCGTTGTCACGTAGGACGTAGTCCCCTGGAGTGAAAGTACAAACGCGAACTCGCGCGTTGTAATACTTTTCCAGTTTGGATTTGTATTTGGCCTCGTTGATGGCGGCGTTCTCGCGCCTTTCTTCTAGGAGGTCCAAATCGATCCTACGTTCCCTGTTGTTGTCTAGCTTTTCGATAGCCAACATTCTAGGAGATGGGAGGCCCATTTCCGCGGGTATCACCGCTTCAGACCCGTAGACGAGGCTGAAAGGTGTTTCCCCGTTGCTTGTTTTTGGGCTAGTGCGGTGAGCCCATAAGATGCTTGGGAGTTCATCGACCCAGCCACGCCTGGCTGTTCCCAATCGTGCTTTGATTCCGTCGACTAGGCCTTTATTTATACTCTCGACTTGGCCGTTCCCTTGCGGGTGTGCGACTGACGAGAATATGTGTTTGATGTTCAGCTCTTCTAGCCATTTTTGGAACTCGTCGGCAGCGAAGTTGGTGCCGTTGTCGGTAACAATGTACATTGGTAAACCGAAACGGCAGATGATGTGCTCCCAAATGAACTTTCTTGTTATCATAGCAGTGGTGGAAGCGAGTGGTTTCGCCTCTACCCATTTTGTGAAGTAATCAACCGCCACTATGATAAATTTAACTGCACCTGGTGCGTCCGGGAATGGTCCCACTACGTCGATCGCCCATTTTTGAAAAGGCCATGCAGTAGTGACGGGGACCAGATTGTTTTTTGGCCGCAAAGTTTTTGGTGCATGGCGCTGGCAGTCCATGCATTTGCGTAATTCTTTGACGGCGTCCAGGTGCATGCCGGGCCAGTAATACCCGGCATTCATGATTTTTGCCACGACCATGCGTGGTCCGGCATGTATGCCGCATATGCCCTCATGTATCTCTCGGATAAGGTATGTGGCATCTTGTGGATTAACGCATCGGAGGAGCGGTCCGAGGTATGACTTTCGGTATAAGATACCGTCTCCCATTTGATAGTGGCACGCTTTGTATTGCAACTTACGTGCCTCTGTTTTGCTCTCGGGAGTCACACCTGACTGAAGGTATGCGATAATTGGTGTCATCCATGACGTTGTTCCGTATTGGATGACACTGACCTGGCGTAGAGGAACCGAAGGATTTTGCAAAATCTCGATACGTACCTCCTTTGCCAAGTGTTGGAAGCTGGTGGATGCAAGTTTTGATAGTGCATCCGCAGATTTGTTTTCGCTTCGATTAATGTGTCGAATATTGAATGAAGCGAATTTGGATTTTAGCTGCAGGGCTTGCTCGAGGTAGAGGATCATGATATCCCCTTTGGCGGCATAGTCGCCGCGTACCTGGCCCGCAACTAACAAGGAATCGACGTGCGCTTCCAGATGTTGCACGCCGATTTTGACTGCTAAACGTAGCCCGGCTAGTAGTGCTTCATATTCTGCCTCGTTGTTGGTGCTTTTAAAATCGAGGCGGATGGCATATGTAAGCTCTTGGCCGTCAGGGCTGACGAGTCGCAGACCTGCGCCCGCGCCGTCCTCGTTGGATGCACCATCGGTAAATAGTGCCCATACTTCTGAGGAGGGTGGTGGGGGCGCAGGATTTTGGGATTCTTCGCATTCTTGGATGCGATCCGCTGGTACTTCAGCGGCGAAATCAGCTAAGATTTGGCCTTTGATGGCAGGGCGCGGTTTGTAATGTATTGTATGTGCGCCCAGCTCAATTGCCCATTTTGCTAATCTCCCAGAGATGTCGGGTTTGGACAGGATCGGGCCGATCCTGTAATTGGTTAGCACTGTGATGATGTGGTTTACGAAGTAGCGTCGTAACCGTCTTGAAGCATGTACCAGTGCTAGTACCAATTTTTCCATTATTGAGTATCTCGTTTCCGGGTCGTTGAGCATTTTGCTGATATAATAGATGGGTGTTTGAACCCCCGCTCGTTCCACTATTAATACCGCGCCCACTGCGTTGTCCGCAGCGGATAGGTATAAGATGAGTGGCTCATCTTTGCATGGTGCGGTTAGTGTTGGGAGTTGTATCAAACACTCCTTCATTTCCTGGAAGGCCTTTTCGGCCTCTGTGGTCCACTGGAATTGTTCTTTCTTTGAACAGCTTCGCAGGGTCTTGATGAAAGGGTATGACTTGGCTGCGTGGTTAGCCAAGAACCTGTTGAGTGCCGCTAGCCTTCCGGCCAGGCGTTGCATATCTTTCATCGATGCAGGCGATGGCATGCGCTCGATCGCCTGCACTTTTTCCGGGTTTACCTTGAATCCATCTTTGGTGACGATGAACCCAAGGAATTTGCCTTCTTCCATTCCAAACGAGCATTTCCCTGGATTGAGCTTCATGTTGACGCTTCGCAGAGTTTGGAATGTTCTTTCTATATCGGTGAGCATGGTATCTTCTTCCATGCTCATGACGACCAGGTCGTCCATATAGATTTCGACACTTTTGCTTATCTGACCGCGGAAAGTGTCGTTCATCAGTTTTTGGTAGGTTGAGCCCGCGTTGCGCAACCCAAACGGCATTTTTGTGTAGCAGTAATTTCCGGTTGGGGTCCGGAATGCCGTTTTGTCTTCATCCTCAAGTGCCATTTGTACCTGGTGGTACCCTTTGTAGCAATCGAGGAAACACTTCCACCGAAATGGCGCGAGGTTATCGACTTTTTCGTCGATTTCTGGAAGCGCGTAACAATCCTTGGGGCAGGCCTTGTTAAGGTCCTTGTAATCGACGCACATGCGCCAGCCCCCGGATGGTTTTTCTACCATGACAGGGTTGGATAACCAAGTCTGGTACTTGACTTCCCGCAGTATACCTGCGGAGAGCAGTTCTTCGATCTGCTCTTGCATCGCCTGATTTTTAGCTGACCCAAGGTGGCGTTGGCCTTGGATCACTGGTTTGATACCTGGTTTGGTATTCAAATAGTGCTGCGCTATTTCACGTGGGACCCCTGTCATGTCTGCGGGAGTCCACGCGAAGATGTCTTGGTTCCTGAAGAGGAGCTCCTTCAGGTGCGCTCTGGTGGTCGAGGATAAGGCGTGACCCAATGTGACCTTCTGTTCCGGATGCGTTGGGTTGAGAACCCATTTTTCCGGTTGGTCGACGGGGGTGGGCCTTGCGACCTTTGTCGGACGTGCTTCGTCCGTCATCATGACGTCTTTGCGGGCGTAGATGATTGCAACCCCTGATGCGGTTGGGAAACCAACCGCGGAGTGGGGGACGGATGTGATCATATTGAAATCTCCTTGGGATTCTCTCCCAAGGAGGACATCATAATTGGAGGTGTGGGGTAAAACCATGAAGTTTACCTCCTCCGTCCGCGTGTGTTTACCATTGGTAAGACGCACGGGAAATGTAATTTGACCTAGGGGAAAGACTGTTTCCCCTGCGAATCCGGCCAGCGGGTAATCTACGGCCTGCAACCGATCCTTGTCCTCTTGGTCAAATTGATTGAAGCATTGCTCGTAGATTATATCGGATGTACTGCCCGGGTCGATGAACAGACGCTCGGTGCAGTAATGGGCCAGCTGGCCTGAAATGACGACGGCGCGTCTGTCACGCGGTCCGCCTCGGACTTTTGGGAAGACGACTTGCTCGTCTTTCCAATCATTGTCCGGTCTTCGTGCCGCTTTTCGCGGCCTACCCTTGCCTCCGTAAATCATGTGGGTGGAAGCCACGTACATGGCTTTCTTTCCGGAGGAGGTACCTTCGTTGTGAGGGGTGATATGCTTGGTGGGCTTTTGTCCACCTGGTAAAAGGTGTTGCAGTTTCCCCTCTTTCAACGCCCGCTCAATCTCCAGCCGGAGACTGATGCAGTTGTTGGTGGTGTGGCCCGAGTCCTTGTGGTACTCACAGTATAGTGCGAGGTCCTGACTTTTCTTGGACTTCATTGGTTGGGCCGGTCGCAAGAATTGTGGGTCCGCGAGGAGGACCTCTCTTGGCGACTGGTTGATCTCGGTCCATTTGCGGTCCCGAGATTCTTTTCTTGGTGCCCGAGTGTCTCGGGCCGGGTTGTAGCTTTGTGGGTCAAACGTGTTGGGTTGCGGGAAATACGGTTTAGTAATATCCCGATTGCCCGCATCCCGGTTTCGTTTGTTGTTACGTTTGGACCCTTGATGGGATGTTTCGGCTTGGGGTTTTGCCTTTTTGACGTGCGGTTCGAGCGACCGCTGTGTCTGGGCATATGTCTTGACTGCGGTCATGACATCCTCCCATTTTTTAGGCAAACCCTCCTTGCCAGAGATGGTCATGACCATCTCTCTGTCTTTGACGGCCCGAATAAAATGGTTTCGCGCCATTTGGTCCGCCACGTCGCCTATCTCTAGGCATTCTTTATTGTAACGGATGACGAATGCCTCGAGCGATTCGTCATCTCTTCGCCAGATGTTCATGACGTCCAGCGAATCGCGTTCGTGGCGTCGCTGCTGGCTGAAATGGGCGAGGAACTTGGCGCGCAAGTCCTCGAAAGAATCCAGTGATCCCACTGGCAAAGAATCAAACCATGCCCTCGCCAGACCGATAAGGGTCTGGGGGAAAAAATTGCACCAGGTGGGTTCGTCCCACCTGCCATTGACGCCTGCGCCTGTGAAGATGTTCATGTGGTCGTCCGGGTCGGTCGAGCCACTGTATTTCCCAATGTTGACTGGGAATTTTGTCGTTGTGATATCGGCGTTGGCGATGTGCGGGACGAATTTTGAATTTTCGGCCGCGGCCCTTGGCCTGTATGGTTCGTGCACAGGGCGCTTTGCCGCCCTGAGGTATGTAGTGCGGGGGTGACTGGGAGGAACATAGTTGCGTCCCCCCGGTCTGCTGTTGGTGTCGTGAGACTCCCCGCGGTAGGTTTGATCGTCAGGGTCGGTATGACCGTACCCTTCCGTGTAGGGTTGCGGGCCCAGTCGGCTCTGGATGCCTGGGCCGCGCCTGGAGGCTGACCGCCTCCTATCTTCCCCATAGGGGCCCAGGCGGGTATGCACTGGCCCTCTGGAGCGGGACTCATATGAGGAAGTGTCCTCATTGAGTGTATGGATCGAACAGTAAGATGATCCACGGTCGTCATGTCGGCTTCTGGAAGCCGGACGTGAGTGTAACCTGCCATCGTATTGGAGTATACGGTTGGCAGGTGTGTGTTGTATCGGAGTAGGCCCAGCTTGTACGTTTGCTTCCGTACAAGCGCGGTTGTAAGCCGCTATCAGCAGATCAGTCTGCTGTTGGTACCAGGAGTGTAAGTCCACGCCTGGTGGAAGCACAGTTGGGGCCTGTGATAAGTCGTGTCCGAACGCAAAGGATGGGATCCTTTAGGTGGACGTGCCAATGTGTCCGGGTTGGGGGGTCGAAGGGTGGACCCCTGTTGTTACCGGGGGATTTGGGTTATCCGCATTGGTGTTTTGGTTATCAGTCATGATCTTGAGAGGGAGAGGGATGGATTAAAAAGTGCTAAGAGTAGCGGTGGGCGCCAATGATGAAACAATGGTTAACCGGGCAGGGTTAACACACTGGTCTCGTCAAGAAGGGTTAATCCCTTCCTCTCGGAGATCGCTGGCTGGGTCACCGGTGGATGATCTCCTGCACAAGGAAACAAGCCGTGACTCGTAACAAGGAGGATGGGGTGGGGGGTGCTCCTTGTTACCACTCTCCGGCGTGAGAATCAGTAGTTTGCTTGGGAAGCAAAGCAAGATTATAGTAGTAGTTAGAGTTGTGAAGAGATACCTCAAACCTGGTTTGGGGTCGGTATTTATAGCCGAGGAGTGAAGGAGGAGATTGATGGATGGGCTGACGACGAGCTGCACCGTTGCAGGTGTGTCAGTCTCGCCGGCCGTGGGGGTTACGCCACGTCAGCCCATTGCTTTAGTAGCTCTGACAGGGGACTGTCGCCGGCGCCACTTGCCTCGTGGTGTCAGCCACTTGCCTGGCGTGTCAGTCCACTTGCTGGACATGCAGGGTGCGGTGCGAGCCGCATCGCTGCATGCGGTAACGTCTGAAGTTACCGCGTCTCCTACTTGTGATCAAGAAATACGCGAGACGCGGTGTTGGCCGCATCATCGTATGTTGGAGACTTATTTGCTCGCTTCCCTTGTCGTGACGAAAATGGCCATATGATGCGATGCCAGCCGCATCGATATGTTCATCTTCTTTCGTACTTGGGTCAAGCTATTTATCTTCGAACCGAATGGGTTCGAAGGATGTGACCGCATGGGTGCGGTTTGCTTACTGGTAGGGGTTTGTTTGATGCGGGTAATGGTCGTTTTGGGACCATACCCCTTCAATGCATAAAATAAACACGAAAACATATTATATTTGACATGAATCATTTCCCAAAAAAGTGTACGTCGAAACATAGAAAAACTTGAATTTATACGAAAACATACATAAAAATATTCACGTAAAAATGGTTTCTTTAAACGAAAACGTATTATATTTGACCTGACTCGTCTATAAAAAAAGTTTACGTTGGGATGTAGAGCATATCATATTTATACATACCCGTACATAAAATATGCACGTAAAAATAGTTTTTAAGTAAAGGAAGTATAGGGGTAAACCGAAACAAAATATTAGTAAAAATTTAATAGGTTAAAAATGTTCGTAAAACCGTGCCAAGTAGCACCAGTGCCACAACCACATCGACTCTCAACATCGTAAAAATAAAATAGATAAAATGGTAAAAATTACACTAAACGAAAAAAAGACTAAAATCGTTGAATCACACACACCCGTTACAATGTGTTAATGCGAAGAAATTAACCAGAAACGTAAAACATAGAAAATAATAACCTAGTCGATCTAGGACCCGCCCGTTGCGGCGAACTTTTCAAAAGGGAAAAAATGGACGCGTTGTGATTAGGGCTATTCATTTTAATCCAAAACCCGAAACCCGACCCGAATTCAAAGCCACCCGAACCCGAATTAGCGAATACCCGAAAAACCCGAACCCGACCAACCCGAACTTTAAATGGTTCGGTTATCGGATCACTTTTTCCAGGCCAAAAACCCGAACAACCCGACCCGAAAAACCCGAAACACGAAATCCGAAAAAAACCCGAACATTTATTGTTTTTTTCTTATAAAAGTGTTTAGATTTTGAGTCTTTAATAGATGGAACACTAAGTTTTGGGTTTTTTAAATATTATAATAGCATATTGTCAATTAATCTTTGAACTTTGATAATATTTATAAAGTAACAATATGAATTTTGATGATATTTTGTAAAAAAAAACATTTATTTTCATTTTACATCTAAACCCGAAAATCGAATAACCCGACCCGAACTAACCTGAACCCGAATAACCCAAACCCGACTAACCCGAACTTTAAATGGGTTGGTTATTGGGTCAATTTTTCCCAGAGAAAAACCCGAACAACCCGACCCGAAAAACCCGAAACCCGAAGAAAAAACCCGATGAACACCCCTAGTTGTGATGGGTCTGTCAGATATGGAAAAATAGAGCAAAAAACGTTGAACTTCACATGCACGCTACGACATATTAACTCACAAAATTTAGAACGAAATGTAAACCGAAAAACTTGCGAAAGATAAGTATAGGGGACCAAAGTTGTAAATAATAAAGTGTTGTGTTAAATTACAAAAAATAAAAACTTTGAGTTAAAAGTAAAAATTTCAAATGGGTTAAAATGTAAAAGATAAAACTTTTAGGTTGAAAGTGAAATATCAAAGTTTTTTTTTTGTTTTTGTTTTTTTTTTTTTTTTTGAAAAACTCCACAAACTTAAGGTACAAATGCTAATGCACTAAAAAGTTGCTAATTTATATATTGGATAATTTATATATTGGATAATAAGCTCCTCAAAATTCAACCCCACCTCAAGAAGGTCTTTTTTACCGAAACAATATCTTTCCAAATGTCGTTGATCGTATTATTAATTGGTACGAAATCTGACAATGAAAACGACCCATGAGGCTACTCTAACCCATAACGCGTCTTGATTGTTCTTGAACCTCCAAAACCATTTCGGCACCAAAACCCAATTTAGACTCTTTAAATCTCCAAGCCCAAGACCCCCTATGTCTTTTGGTTTGGTAATTCGATTCCAAAACCATCGGGTTTTTTCTTCGGGTTTCGGGTTTTTCGGGTCGGGTTGTTCGGGTTTTTCTCTGGGAAAAATTGACCCAATAACCAACCCATTTAAAGTTCGGGTTAGTCGGGTTTGGGTTATTCGGGTTCAGGTTAGTTCAGGTCGGGTTATTCGATTTTCGGGTTTAGATGTAAAATGAAAATAAATGTTTTTTTTTACAAAATATCATCAAAATTCATATTGTTACTTTATAAATATTATCAAAGTTCAAAGATTAATTGACAATATGCTATTATAATATTTAAAAAACCCAAAACTTAGTGTTCCATCTATTAAAGACTCAAAATCTAAACACTTTTATAAGAAAAAAACAATAAATGTTCGGGTTTTTTTCGGATTTCGTGTTTCGGGTTTTTCGGGTCGGGTTGTTCGGGTTTTTGGCCTGGAAAAAGTGACCCGATAACCGAACCATTTAAAGTTCGGGTTGGTCGGGTTCGGGTTTCTCGGGTTCGGGTTTTTCGGGTATTCGCTAATTCGGGTTCGGGTGGCTTTGAATTCGGGTCGGGTTTCGGGTTTTGGATTAAAATGAACAGCCCTATGTGTAAGGTGTGTGTCGCGAGAAAGGAGAAACCCTTCTACTTACACAAGATTTCAGCAATTGAACATGGTTTAGAACGAAAATCGAATGCATGAGCCTAGTCACTCTTTAATCTAAGTGCATTGAACATAAGGTAAGTTAAATTTTGGTGTTTTGATGCTTCTTGATAAAGTGGGTTTTGATCAATCCGTGAAAATTGTGTGAATTTGAGTTTATATATGAGTTAATATCATCATGTAGAATGTAAATCATGCTTGAATTTGATTGTATTGAAATAAAACCCACTTGTGCTAGTTGTATGATGAGATTGTAGTGATTTTAAGATAGTGAAAAATTATGTGAGATCAAAATATGAATGTATAAGTACTAGAGTATTGATAGATGATCTTGATATAGACTAAGAAACTATGTGAAATTGGTTGAATTGATCAATTGTGATGTGAACTAGTAGCTTATGCATATAACACATGTACATAGTGCTTAAAATGTTGTACGCACACCAAGTGTTCGACTAGATTCTTGAATGATAAAATTTTGTAATTTTGAATGAATTAGGAGGTCTTATGTTGTAAAAGGAAAGTGTAGAAGTTGATATTTTGTGAAATATGTTATAGAATGCGATTTATATGTGAATGTGATAATTATGTAAATGAACGACATAATCTAAATAAGAATGGATTATGTGTAGGATTGAAAGAAGAAAGAGCAAGTTCTGGATTACAACAAAAGTCTCAAGAACGAGGTAAGTTCATTTACTTACAATTTAGTAATGTCATTAGTTGTAAATTTTGCATCGTAAATATATGAAAGTTGTTAGTTGCATATTTCCTTGGATACTAGCCGATTATCAATTAAGGACATGTCTGTAATTAGAATGAGAAAGCATAAAGTAAGGTTCCGCATTGACTCGTGATGAACGGGTCAATCGGGTTAGAATGAGAATGTAAGAGTAAGGTTTCATGATAATCCGTTACGAACGGGTTGCTTGGAATAGAATGAGAATGAAAAAGAATGATATCTTGTCGATCCGATATGAACGGGTCGACCGGAGTGGAAAAGAATGAGAAAAGAAAGTTTTGAATTATGTTAACCCGTTAGAAAACGGTTAACAAATTTGTGATAAGATGATCATTCAAAACTAAGATCAAGAATGTATTTTAGTGAGTTGAATGTTATGCCTAATAGAAGCTAGAATCATAATGTATAAAATTTATTAACAACTTTCGTTGTTGTGATGTTAGGTAAAGCTCCTACATAAATGGTCACGCCTTGCTCGGAACGAACACTATCCGCAACGCCTACAATACGCTTCCGTATTCGCGTATGCAAATGGGTCAAAATTTTTGGTTATGATGTAGTTTATGTCTTTGTTTTAGAAGTCTTTTCTAGTGACTTATGTTTAAAATTATGTTTTGTAAATGTTGGGTATTCGCAAATAGTTTATATGGTCAACACTAGAAGTGTGGCCAAAGATTTCTTAAGATTTCTTATAAATTGGTTCATTTTGGTTTTAAATTCCTCATGTTATGTTTTGACGATATTCCGATTGATGAATAAGTTTAAGGTTAAGGTGTGTTAGCGTCAAGGGTATTCTAGTCATTTTAAATTATGATAAGAAAGTTTTAAAAAGTCGAGGTTTTGAATTGACGTTTCAATAAAAGATAAAATAAATGAGCGTTTCATTATTGCTCATATTCCTACGTGACCGTGATGTGACAATGGTTTAATTATTCGACAACCCATAGTCTTATTGTATATTTTTTTCAAAGTAATGGCACAAAGGTATTTTCACCAACAATTTAACAGAGATCTAACCAGTATCAAGGACCAAACGTGTTATTTGGACCATTTTAACATAAAAACTACCACATGAACACAGACTATCATTGTAATTTAACTCTCACAATAATAAGATAAAATTAGTATCTAGTAAACACATCATAAAACCTTCAAGCAGTAAACAATAAACATCCATCTGATATCACATTAGATCCCTATCAAGTGTGTGGTTCCTCAACATTCAAAATGAAAAAAATGTTACAAGCTGGAACGTAAATCTCAAAAGCAAACAAACTTCAAAGCCTAAACAAATTTATTAAAAGAAAATGATTTAACTGAAACGCTTTACTAGAATTTTATTAAATTGTGAGACCACCTCATATTACATACACAAATTTCACAAACAAATTGAAAAGGGACAAACAAATATACACCTTCTTGTTATAAGGAGTACTCGGGGGGAGATCGATAGCACAGGTTCAGGGTTCAGGGTTTCTTGGTTCATGAAACCAGACCGGTCCTTAGTTTTGGTGTCTTCTGTTTGACAAAAAAAGACGATAGAACACTCTTGCTACGTATAGGAGCCTGGACAACTTCTTGTCTAGGATTATCGAACGACCGAAATGACATTACTGTTCTTGGACCCTCCACATTATCCTGTCGAAAGAAAACATCAGATATAAACATTTAGTCGATATGTCTAGCCTATAAATTGGTCAATCTAGGTTACATCATTTTTATGTTATGAATAAAAAATAGATCAAATGTGACAATTCTAACCCGTTTACTTATAAATTGGTCAATCTAGGTTACATTCTATCTCTGACGGGTTAAACAGATAGTAAATAAATTATTGGCCAACAAAGAAATATGTAGAATGGGTCCAAAGTATTTTCGTAAAAAGAGATTTAAGTTATATATAGAGAAAATATAATCATATCTAACAAACGAACTATACATAAATTTTTTTTTAAAAATTGGAAAATAAACGGTTCAGTTCATTTGTCTATTATATTGTATGCTGATTTCGCTCATTTTTTAAATGTTAATTGTTCTTGTTTTCTAACGTACAGTGTAACAGTGCTTCTTATTTGTTTATTATAACTTGTACATGTGGTAGTTCCGGTCTATTTACTTATGAATGGGTTGATTCGGGTTGTGTTTGATCTTCAAGTGTTGAAGCAAAAAAAAAAAGAGTAAATTACAAAAATTGTCCTTTATGTATGTCACTTATTGCAAACTGTGTCCTTTTTCTTCAATAATTACAGAAAACGTACTCGATGTTTGCAAACCCTTGCAAGTTATGTCCTTTAGCCCTAACTCAGTTAATTTTTGTGGTTAAATCTGACCAAATGGACCCCACATGAGGGTATTTTGGTCATTTTATTGTCATGTGGGGTCCATTTGGTCAGATTTAACCACAAAAATACCCTCATGTGGGGTCCATTTAGTCAGATTTAACCACAAAAATTAACTGAGTTAGGGCTAAAGGACATAACTTGCAAGGGTTTGCAAACATCGAGTACGTTTTCTGTAATTATTGAAGACAAAGGACACAGTTTGCAATAAGTGACATACATAAAGGACGATTTTTGTAATTTACTCAAATAAAAAACAGCTTAAAAGGAAGCATGTCATAAATCACCCAAAGTGTATTTTTAATGCATAAAATATCCAAGATGTTTTTATTAAAAGATGTTTATTAATGTAATAACACTATTAATTTATTATAAAGTTCCTTTTCTAAAATCAATCTTTTAACTATGTGTATCATTTTATTTAAAAAGACAAAACGTCGTTATGGGTCAACTAAACATGCACTTACAGACTATAGTTTGGTGTAGTTAAATCGAATTCAACATTTGAGATTACCTGTCGTGAGATGCCAAGTGTCTCAATAGCAGTGCTTGAAGCGGGGCCCATTTTATGCACCCGATGATGAGATTCAGATGATTTTGTTTGTACCCTGTTATTTCCATCTGCATGTACAAATATTAAAAATACAACTCTGATGCAACTGAATACTGAGCATAGTAACGAGAAAACATACTCGATGCATGAGAAGACGCAGTAGCACGACCCGAAGTTTTCGGAGCATCAATGCTGCAAAAACAAATGTTCGGAATGTTAATTACTCGTATGAAACAAGAAAAGAAAAAGATGTTTATGCAAACCTCATAGAGCTTGAATTCCTTTTCAATGTAGATTTAGTTTCGGATGCTAGATGCCAACAAAGAGTATTTGCAGCTGGGGTGCCTAATTTAAAAACCGACGTGTTAAACAATGATTGCTACATCCCCGCAATTTTACTGATTTATGAAAGATGATTTGAAATGACGTGTATTTAATACCTGAAACAAACTGTCGAGGCCGTGACTGATAATGACTCTGCTTTGCACCGGTTTGAACCTGAGGGCTAAAATGGACCTTTTTGCTCACAGAATCTAGGTTAAGTGCAAGGGTAAAGTCGTTAATTCATTATGTATAAACATAAAGGACAAAATTTATTAGTTTTAAGAGTAAAATGCCATTTAGGTTTGGCCAGTTTTGCAACTTTCGTCCAAAGGTTTGTTTTTCCGCGTCTGGATCCAAAAGGTCTGAAATCTTGCCATTTTCGTCCGGCTCGTTACCTCCATCCATTTTTCTTCGTTAAGTCAGGGGTATTTTTGTCTTTTTTGTTAACTTAAAGGGAAATTCGGTCTTTTTCAGGGATATTTGCTCTTTTTACATAAGGTGAAAAAGACCGAATTGCCCTTTAAGTTAGCAAAAAAGACTGAAATACCCCTGATTTAACAGAGAAAAATGGATGGAGTTAACGAGCTGGATGAAAATGGCAAAATTTCAAACCTTTTGGATCTCGATGCAGAAAAACAAACCTTTGGACGAAAGTCACAAAACTGGCCAAAACTCAGGGACGAAAATGGCATTTTACTCTAGTTTTTATAATGTAAGTTATTATTCTTACTAGGTAAACTGTAATGCTTATGATGTCGTGGTACAACGGCTAGCAATTGTTGTTGCCTGAGAGCTTCCCTATCCGTGTATGTTTGGCATGTAAGAAGTTGCTTAAAACGGAAAACAAATATATATTAATCATCAATAATGTCAGAACAACAGAACTTTTTGAAAACACCGACATATATCTATTCACCTGATGTAAACATGATATATGTAACCCTGTTGTTGAAATTTCTAAAGTTTGTTGCTCTAAAAGGTCAGTCAATTTGTAAGCGACAGTGCCAAGATGGTCAACCGCGTTTACAAGGGCGCGCACAGCATAATCTTTCAGGTTATCAAGGACCCTACAAGAAAATGAGTATAAATTTCCATAAGAAATGGTGTGAATGTGTGTGTTTGTGTTTTTGAACGATTCTTACACTTGTTTTTGTTCGCTATGAAGATAAGATTTTTCACAATATTCGGCCGCTGAATAAAGTTGAGGCCTTAAATTTTTGAGTTCCTAAAACAAACATCAAACATGATTAGCAAAACGACAATTAGATATTATTATTTAACATTTGTAAATACACAAAAACAAATATTAGCAATGCAAACAAAGCGACAATTAGGTATTAATTAACATCTATAAATACACAAGAAAACAAATTATGTCACTAAATCAAAATATACTTTTCAGATTTAGCAATGCAAACAAAGGATAAGCACGCCATGTCAAAGCATCCATCTTGATTATATAATATACTAATAGGACAAACTTAATGAATCCAAAATTTCCAAACAGACTATTATAATAATTTTCCTCATGAAAAACTGCAATGTTTGACCAGACACCTTATGAACCATAATCAACATAATAAAGACAATGAGCGGAGAGGCAATATCAAGAAAATGTTACAATTGCTATACAACAGAGGGAGTAAGTGGGTTGTTTGGATGTGTTTGAATTGATTGTTACGGCTTGAAATGCCAATAATTAGTTAGTGTTTGGCAAAATAAATGATCCTGATTCTTATTCTACAAGTCCCAATAATCACATTCAAACCACAAATCCAAACACACCTTAACTAAATCAATTCCATCAGTGAATCAGATCTACAACAATTTCTAAATCAGCTAAAAACAATCAATCTATCCATCCACTAGTCAATATTTCTATTTCAAATCTAATATAATTATCTCCAATGCAGAATTATTGAAGATTTCAACCAATCAACACCAAATTTTCTTCTAACTGTAGTTCTAGCTATACATATTAATGTGATTTGCAATCTTACTTCAAAAAACTAACATCTACAACATGAATCTTGACTTTATGGCTGACCAATTTGACTCAAAATTGGTCAAAACATCTCAGCTTTTTCAACATGCAATGGACTCACACAATACAAATCAAACAGTTACACAAAAGTCAACTATTACAAGCATACAGCAATAACCAGATCTGAAACAAAACACAAATGAGAAATCAAATCAAATTAACCTAAAATTGAAATAAAAACCTGTAGAGCTTTAACGAAACCGATACTCGGCTCCATTGACGGCTCGTTGAACATCATTGCTTGATTCGATTGCTCCACTTCCATAACAACAAATTTGGGGGAAATTAATTAATTAATCATTTGAATTGGAGCAAAATTAGGGCTAATTTTGATGAAATTGTGGAAGTGTTGATGAGTTAGGTGATGTGAGAAGATGAAACTGGTGTTGGATTGATTGGATTTGAAGTGATTTAGGGTTGGGGTTGGGTGAGTGAAGAATAATAGATGATCAAAGGTTTAGAAGGAGTTGGATGCAAGTGAAAATGACTATTTTTGGAGTTTATTAATTAAGGTGTTTAAAGTTTCCTTTTTATCATCGTCATGTTACTTCTAACATATTTTATTTAAGGTCTATTTATATGATTATTGTATCTGTCATGTCAGAATAATAATAACAATAATATTGAAATTTTAATGAGATATTAGATTTAAAAAGGGGTGCCTTGTTCCCACACCCCTATATCTTATTTTCACATCCCTAGTGTATACGAGCCGTATACAAAATATACGGCACGAATAGAATGTTTTTGAATAGGGAAATGCGCAGAGAATGTTTTTTTGATTTTACTATATACAGCCCGTATATAGTTATACGAGCCTTATACATGTGTATACGATTTATAAAAACTATACGGCTCAATGGATTTATTTGGGAGGTTTTTTGATGTTTACCAAATGTATACGGGCCGTATAACTGTATACGGGCCGTATATATGGATGTTTTTCAAGTATCACATTTTTTCCTGTAAAAACACCATCATTCTAGGGTTTCTAAACTCTTCATCACCTTTAAACGACGTTGATCGGAACACGCCGCTTAAATCAGAGCACAAGTAGAGTGTAACACCTCGAAATTTTGTGTCCAATAATGTGTTAACACGTGTCGTTTGTTTACACGTGGCATTGATATTAAATAAAGGACTAATTTTGACAAACCTTGAATGTATGTAAATTCGAGGGTTATAGATGTCAAACAAGGGTAAATGTACTGTATAGTAACCCTAAATAATGCTTGTACCTTCAAACGAATAAATCATGGATCGTACGGAAGCGAAACGCGGAAGAAAGTGAGAGATTACAAGCTACAGGGGTTAACTGTGTCAACATGTTTAAATAATACCTCTGAGTGACCCTTTAACGCTCCCGAGGCTTTGTAACAGTATTATACGCTCACAAGAACATATTGTATAAATTCCGCGAAGTTCCGTTTTAAAACGAGAAAGTTATAATCAAATTCGTATGAGAAGGGTTAAAAGCGTCAACAATGAAAGTTAAGGCTTTCTGAATAATTAATAAACTAAATGGGGACTTAACAACGCGGGTAAATAACACGAGGTCCTTAGTTGTAATTAACCGAGGGCCGAACCGCAAAGTTACCCCTTCAAACCCGAAAGGTCAGGTAAATCATTACGAAAGATTTCGTTATTAATTACCAGATTCTGAAATCATTACAAAAGATTTAAAATTTCTGGAAATCTAACCTCTCGCGACCCGCGTGAAGTTTTGGGTTAAGTTGAGGCGGGCCGCGAGCCACCTAAGATACGCGTCTGATCTTTACACATCAGGCGACCCGCGTAAAAGCAGCATGGATTCTCCATGCGGGCCGCATTAGACGCCCAGATGCAGAATGTTTGTAGTTTCTTGCCTTTTGAGCTTGTGAATGATCAAAACGCCAATAAATGAGGCATGGGCACCCTATACTCGACCCATAGCTCTATGGGACACCTGCCCATCATCCATGATCAGGGTAGGTTGTTGTGTAATGATCTTGAGGGCTTTGTTGCACTATAAATAGGCACATTGAGCTCATAACATTCACACAACTCAAACACTCAACTACTGATCATTCTAAGGCTCTCAAGCATTCCTCTCTGCTCTCTAAGCAAGATACAACTTCTGTAAGTCGTTCAAATCCATTTTGGTCTTATATTTCCATAGATTTAGCTTATAAACTCAACCGTCGTAACTAACGGTTGTCATAACGATAATTCACAAATGGTCCAGTGAATTGTCGGATCAAAAGTAGTTTTGAGTTGGTATTTATGTGGGTAATAAACCCCTAAAAGGGTTCCCTCTGATCACCACTCTAACTATGTCAAATATCGAGTCAAACGTGCACTTAAAAAGTCAACAGAAAGTCGTTTTGCCATTTTGTACATAATCCGTAATGTATATGCTATGAAACCTGTTTTGGTAATCATAAAACATGATAATAAGTATATAAACTTGTTTACGCTCGTTTGAATCGACCGTTTGCTATATTGACCCGGTTCGGAGCCGAATGTCGCAAAGTTTGACTTTTGCTTTGACTTCAGTTCTGACCCGTTTTAGTGAGGTATAGATATGCCTTAGGACTCTCTTAGGACCAGGTTACATGATGGTATAAACCTCTGTGATCGGTTCATGAGTTATCCGAGTCTTTTGCACATTTCCGTTAATCGCCTAAAAGTTGACCGTAACGCCATTTTGAAAATAAAACGAGTATTTCGGACGCGTGAACGGACCAGAACCTTTCTTATTAAATTATAAGCATGTCCTTAAAGTTTCACGTCAATCCGAGGTCTAGAATGAGAGTTACGCTAAATGGCGCATTTATAAGAAACTTTTGTAATAAACGGCGCAATTAGCATAACACCCATCTAAACCAAGATTTCGTCACCAAAACTTTTACCCACTGTTATAAATTAATATTTTGGGAATTTTAAAGATTTTTAATAATTTTTACCTTGCTCATAACCTGCGGTTATGGCTACGGTTCGGTAAATACCGAATATGCCCTTTTCGGCCAAAACTTGAGTTCTACAAGGTCTTTTGACCCGATTCCAGTTGCTACTAATTTTAAATAATAAATAAAGTATTTTGGATTTTTAAAACTGTTCGGGAAACTCAGATTTTCTGTAGAACTCGAAAAGCCCTTTAAAAGTCTTTAAAATGACCGAAAAGCCCCTACGGGGCATAATATTAACTTAAACTCGTTACGGGCATCACGGGAGGTATCCTACTGATACCACAACCTCTTTAAGGCATATTGACTTAGGAAATAAGCGTAAGACTCTCACGGTTAACCGTTTCGCCTATTGCGCGCACGGTTCAGCTTATGAAACTAGTTTTCATAAATTAGCCGATACGGGTCAAACTATATGATTTGGACCCCAAAATCCAGAGTGTGAACCTTGAACCCATATAAAACAAGTCTCTGAACTTGTTTGGGGCGGAATCACATTCCATTCTCGGTTTTCGCCTTTTCGCGCGATTTAACCATATTTATATTCCGGAACCAACCGGTCTAGGCTACGGCCAATGTAAAGACCCGTTAGGATTCTAAGAGGTTAATTAAAACCTTCGTTCCAGACTAGGAGCCCAGTAAAAGCTATCGGTGATTTAATCAAACTAAGGAATAATACTTGCAAAGGTAAATATTTTAACTTATTTCCCCTATATGGGCTTGGGTTACGGTATGTTAATACCGCTTGATTGGGCATTATATTTTTCCATCGCTTAGGTGGTTAATTAAATAATATGATCGGCTCATTTAAACAGTTTTGTTTCTTAAAAGCCTTTGGGGGGTTTAATGACCGTTGTCCCGGATATCCTTGGCATCATTTTACGAAATGGCCACGACCATCGACATCCCGGTGTAGGCGTACACCCGGTATATATTGTCGACATTAAATTAAAAGACGTAGCCGTTGGTTTTTATACTACGTTTTTTACGCAATGTGGTGTGTCTATAAATCTTTAACCCGGCACGACCCGGGCTACTGAACGCATAAAAGAACATGTAAAACGTTCACAAGATTTTAATAATTTTCCCAAGTTATAAAAGAGTTTGTGCCTTGTGCATTCAAATCAGTTTTAATAAACATTTTCAAATGTGTCAGTTGAATGTATTTACCAGTGTAAACTGACGTATTTTTCCCCAAAAGATTAAGTGCAGGTACTATACGAAATGGGCTGGTAATAGCTTCCTAGGCATCACGAATAGTCTCGCAAACTCGATGCCGTATCTGAATGAACAATATTTTCTTATTATTTTGATCCGCTGTGGATACATTCGACTTCTGTAATACATTTGATATTACCACCAGAGGTTGAAGTATATAATTATCTTTAAAGCTTCCGCTGTGCATTTATATAATTGTGTGGTTTGACTATATTGTTGCCAACTACGTCACGGTAATCCCCCACCGGGCCCACCGGTGATACACGTGGAAATCGGGGTGTGACAGGTTGGTATCAGAGCCAACATTGAGTGAATTAAACACTATCCTAATGTGTTTAATCTCAATGACACAATTGCACATACTTGAGTCTAGACAAGAACTTAGGACAAATTCGAATTGTTATTCCAATTTTGTCTTCTTCTTTTATTATTGGTATTTAAAGTTTTATAAAGCAGGAAACATGCCGCCAGTTATATTCCGAGGAAGAGGAAGGGGAAGAAGAGGCAGAGGAGATATCGTGACACATCACGATCACGAAGCTGGACCGTCAGGTACAAGACCTCCTTTAATGACAAGGAGCGAAGAACCACAACGACGAAGAGACCTTTATGAACCCGCGAGGCATTCCACCTCGCACAGCTCGACGCCATCATACCGGCTCTCCTTTGGGCCAAACTCAGAGAATGATCCCAACAACCCACAACCTTCCTTCATACCCTTACAACGTTCGGTATCGCACCGGAATTATGACGACCCTACTCCAGACTTCATAGGTAAGTTCAATCCAGCTGACTACATACAGGAACCTTCAGGTTTTGTTCCACTAGGGCCACAAGATCACTTCTCCGAGGACCATATGAATGAAGATACTGATCCAACAGAACCTGCTCGTGGTACGCCCACGCATCCGATAGAAGTCTCTGATGGGTCATCCTTCCATGGCACACCCTATCAGGGGCCAGACAGTTTCCAGGCGTTGTTCGACCGACATGAGTGGTACTACACACCACCTCAACAGACATCACAACAACCGCGACATCCACAGGATCCCTCTGAGGATTCACGCTTTGTGGCAGTTACGCCACCACCTCCGCCACCGGCGCAACCAGTAATGCCTGATCCGCCAAGGCGTAGGAGGACAAATGCTCGTATGTCCACACGAGGAGGAGGGGTATCCACTTCAGCACTCCTCGACACTCTAGTAGTAGCCACTATCCGCCACTACAAGAAGAAGGACCTTCAAGTCCTATACAGGAGGCGAACTCCGCACCAGCTGCACCAAATTCGCCACCATTTGGGTATGACCAACCCATACCTGCTTATACGGGTCCAACGGCCTACAACCCGTTCGAACCGTCACAAGCACAATACAACTACAATTATGAGCGCGACCCATATGTGGTGTCGGCTAGATATAATGCACGCTACCCTGACGGAGCACATGGAAACATGGGAGCTCCGGACTACTCAGCTCATGGGTATCCAATACCTCCCAGACCCCCAGTTCCGCAACAAGCGCCACAACCACGTTTCTCTCCTCCTGAACAGGAAGAGATACTCCATCGACTAGATCGTGTGGAGAGAGAGTTCGAAGAAGAGAAGAAAAGCCACCGAGGATTTCTCAAAGGCTTGGCGAACCTACTAAAGGGCAAAAAGAAGAAACGCGACCACTAGCCCTTAATAATTGTACTAATGTAATTTCTACTTTAAAAGAAGTCCCTGCGTGGACATTTATCATATTACAGTCCCTACGTGGACTTATCTTTTAGTCCTTGCATGGACACTTATCTTATGTTAGTCCCTGCGTGGACTTGTCACTTATTTTAAAAACCTCTATGGAGGTATGTACTATTTGAAAGACCCGTTTAGGGCAATATGTGATTGTATTTGAGATTATGAAATGTATGTTATGAGTTTTGTTTTAATATGTATGAAATAAATCAAAACCATTCCTTTTAAATTGATCTGCCTAAATAAAGAATCTTACGAGTGAAACCTAGCCTGGTGTCTTTTAAGATCCGGCCAAGATGGTAGGACTTAATTAAAAGATTCAGATTCCCTGTTAACCGCTGCAAGCATGTTAACAATCATGGCAGATGTGATTCGTTAAAAATCACGCGCGTCATTCTTATACAATAATCCTTTAAGGATTTCAAAAACCCAACTAAATGATTTATAAATCGAGGGTTAAATCACCAATGAAGGTGATCAAATCTTATTAAAACATCCATTAGTGATGTAGTGCCTACGGGCCAATCTTATTAAAACATCCATTAAGTGATGTAGTGCCTACGGGCTAACCTTATTAAAACATCCATTAGTGGTGTGGTGCCTATGGGCCGTAATAATTGTCTTATAAAGACAAAAGGCAGTGGTGGTCTATGACTCCCTGTCAGAAAGAGATAAAAGAACTACGGTTCAATTCTCTATGCCTTTGATTCTCTGAAATCTCGGCTAATAGTATAAAACATCCTCGTGATTAAGCTTTATGCCGCCAATATTATTGTTATAGCTAAAATAGGATGTATTCAAATCCTAAAACTTAGTGAGTAATAAGTTAACCAAATATGGTCTCTGTTACCATGGTTAACGAATTGTCATAAAAGACAAATTCCATAATAATCTCCTGAATAAAATTTTGTTATCTTCTGTAACAGATTCAAGTTACAATGGCGGATCCCAATGGAGAGAACAGCCATACAAATGAAGATGACTACGACAATGCGCCAGTGCATTTGACAGGCGCACAGTTAAAGGCTCTAATTGACAATGCTGTCCAGGCAGCTCTTGATCGTCAATACACTGAGTCTCGTAGCAGATCTGTAACAAAACCACCCTCCAAACCAAAGACACACTCCAAACCACCCTCTCAACCCAAGAAGGATGACGACAATCACTCGTCAGCTGAAAATAGTATTCGTCGTGAACGAGAGTACACTGATGCATCTGGTGGCAAGGGTTGCACCTACAAGTATTTTGTATCTTGCAAGCCCCGGGAATTTACAGGGGAGAAAGGTGCTGTTGATTGTATCACCTGGCTAGATGAGATGGACACTATTGTGGACATCAGTGGGTGTGCAGAGAAGGACGTGGTGAAGTTTGTGTCCCAGTCATTTAAGGGCGAGGCCCTGGCATGGTGGAGGGCGTTGGTGCAGGCATCAGGTAAGTCTGCTTTATACAAGATGACATGGGAGGAATTTATTGCTCTCATTAAGGAAAACTACTGCCCTCAGCATGAGGTTGAGAAGATCGAGGCTGACTTTGTGTCACTGGTAATGACGAACCTGGACTGCCAGGCTTATTTGACGAGCTTCAATACGATGTCTCGCCTGGTTCCATACCTTGTGACACCAGAGTCTAGAAGAATCGCCCGTTTCATTGGGGGCTTGGAGCCTGCGATAAAGGCGAGTGTAAAGGCCTCTCGGCCGACGACCTTCAGGTCCGTTACTGACCTCTCCTTGTCTCTCACCTTAGACGCTGTCCGTCTGAGGACACTAAGGAGCAAGGAGGCTGAGAAGAGGAAACGTGAGGATGATACCTCACGAAGGTCAGGGAAGAAGCACCGTGGAAACGGTGAAGGCAAAAGAGGGTCGGAGGCGAAGAAAGATGGGCAAGCTGGTGAAAGGCCCAACTGCAAAATCTGCAAGAAACCCCACTCTGGGAAGTGCAGGTTTGCATCGAATTCACAGTCACAACCAAAGACTCCTTCCTGTGGACTGTGCAAGTCCAAGGATCATAAGACTGTGGAATGCAAGAAGATCAAGGATGCAACCTGCTATGGTTGCAACGAAAAGGGGCATATCAAGAGTAACTGCCCTAAGAACGCCAGGAAGGCGGATGAGACAAAGAAGACTAATGCTAGAGTCTTCCGCATGGATGCAAAAGAAGCAGTACAGAACGACAATGTGCTTACAGGTACTTTTCTCGTAAATAATATATTTGCAAGAGTACTTTTCGATTCTGGCGCTGATAAGTCCTTTGTAGACCAAAAGTTTTGTAAACTATTGAACATGCCGATCAAAACCCTAGATGTAAAATACGAGGTAGAGTTAGCAGACGGCACGATAGAGACCGTCTCCACTGTTCTAGAGGGATGTGAAATGTCCATTAAGAACCATTCTTTTCCTCTATATCTACTTCCCTTCAAACTAGCGGGTTTCGACATTGTTCTAGGCATGGATTGGTTATCCCATAATCAGGCCCAAATCATTTGCGGCAAAAGGCATATAGTATTAAAGACTCCGAGTGGTGAATCGCTTACCATTCGAGGAGATACGCAGTACGGATTGCCCGAGGACGTATCTATGCTCAAAGCTTCTAGGTGTTTGAACAGGGGCTGTGTCATTTACATGGCTCAGGTGATAATTGAAGAACCGAAGCCGAAGATCGAGGATCTTCCTGTCATTTCTGAATATCCCGAGGTTTTTCCTGAAGAACTACCTGGTTTGCCACCAGATAGACAAGTGGAATTCAGAATAGATATCATACCAGGAGCAGCTCCTATAGCTAGAGCACCTTACAGGCTAGCTCCTACTGAAATGAAGGAACTAAGGACCCAGTTGGATGAACTGTTAGCAAAAGGTTTTATCAGACCTAGTTCGTCTCCCTGGGGAGCACCTGTCCTATTTGTAAAGAAGAAGGACGGATCGATGCGTCTGTGCATCGATTACCAAGAGCTAAACAAGGTTACCATAAAGAATAGATATCCTTTGCCAAGGATCGACGATCTGTTCGATCAGCTGCAAGGAGCGAGCTACTTCTCAAAGATCGACTTAAGGTCGGGCTATCATCAGCTAAGGGTCAGAGATGAAGATGTACATAAGACAGCATTTAGGACTCGCTATGGTCATTACGAGTTCCTAGTGATGCCTTTTGGGCTCACTAATGCACCGGCTGCGTTCATGGATCTCATGAATCGCGTCTGCAAGCCGTATTTGGACAAATTTGTCATAGTCTTCATCGACGATATCCTTATATATTCCAAGAACCAAGCTGACCACGAGAAGCACCTCCGTTGCATTCTCGAATTACTACAGCGTGAGAAACTCTACGACAAATTCTCGAAATGTGAATTCTGGCTACGAGAGGTTCAGTTTTTAGGTCACGTTGTAAGTGAGCGTGGTATCCAAGTGGATCCCGCTAAGGTAGAGGCAGTCATGAACTGGCAAGAGCCAAAGACGCCTACCGAAATTCGTAGTTTCCTGGGGTTAGCAGGATACTACAGGAGGTTCATTGAGAATTTTTCGAGGATTGCTGCGCCCTTGACTTCCCTAACCAAGAAGAAAGAAAAGTTCAATTGGGGCCCAAAGCAGCAAGAATCCTTCGAAATCCTGAAGCAAAAGCTGAGCAACGCACCTGTGTTGACCTTACCTGAGGGTACAGAAGAATTCGAAGTTTACTGCGATGCATCACACACAGGCATGGGGTGTGTGCTTATGCAGAAGGGCAAGGTTATTGCCTACGCATCACGGCAATTAAAGGTGCACGAAAAGAATTACACCACCCATGATTTGGAGTTGGGTGCCGTTGTATTTGCACTGAAATTGTGGAGGCATTACCTTTATGGTATTAAATTTGTGATTTATTCTGATCACAAAAGCCTCCAGCACCTGTTCAACCAGAAGGAGTTGAACATGAGGTAGCGCCGTTGGATGGAAACCTTGAATGACTATGATTGCGAGATCAGGTACCATCCCGGTATGGCGAATGTAGTCGCTGATGCCTTGAGCAGGAAAGAAAGGGTAAAACCTATTCGAATCAATGCCAAGAGCATTGAGGTCAAGAACAATTTAATTGAAAGGATTTTAGCTGCACAGCGAGAGGCTGTGTTGGAAGCTAATTATCCTAATGAAAAGTTAGGAGTAACTGAGGAGCAGTTGACTCTTAGCAAGGATGGAATCCTTAGATTAAACGGACGAATATGGGTTCCAATTTATGGAGGACTACGAGATGTTATCCTCCAGGAAGCCCATAGTTCCAAATATTCTGTCCATCCTGGTGCAGACAAGATGTATCAAGATTTAAAGGCGAACTATTGGTGGATAGGCTTGAAAAAGTCTGTGGCCGCCCACGTAGCAAAGTGCTTGACTTGTGCTCAAGTCAAAGCCGAGCACCAAAAGCCGTCTGGCTTGCTACAACAGCCTGAGCTTCCCGAGTGGAAGTGGGAATGCGTAACTATGGACTTCATAACCAAGTTACCCAAAACCAGGAAAGGAAACGATACAATATGGGTCATAGTCGATAGGCTGACTAAATCAGCTCATTTTCTACCCATCAAGGAGACGTATAGCTCCGATATGTTAGCCCAACTTTATGTTGATAAGATTGTAGCCTTGCACGGCATACCTGTGTCTATTATCTCCGACAGGGATACCAGGTACACATCTCATTTCTGGAAGAGTTTCCAGCAATCTTTGGGCACGCGTTTAAATTTCAGTACGGCTTACCATCCACAGACGGACGTTCAAAGTGAGCGTACTATCCAAACACTAGAAGACATGCTTCGTGCATGTGCGATCGATTTAGGTGGTAACTGGGATAAGAACCTACCCCTAATCGAATTCTCCTACAATAATAGCTACCATACCAGCATAAAGGTTGCGCCTTTCGAGGCATTATACGGTAGGAAATGTAGATCGCCTGTTTGTTGGGCGGAAGTAGGAGAGGTCCAATTATCGGGACCAGAGATAGTTTTCCAGACAACGGACAAGATTGTCCAGATACGGGAACGTCTCAAGGCTGCCCGCGATAGGCAGAAGAGCTACGCTGATCCAAAGCGTAAGGATTTTCACTTCGAAGTGGGTGAAAAGGTGTTGCTTAAAGTATCGCCCTGGAAAGGGGTGATGCGTTTCGGCAAGAAGGGCAAGCTGAGTCCGAGGTACATAGGACCTTTTGAGGTCATTGAACGTGTCGGATCGGTCGCCTATAAGTTGAACTTGCCTGAAGAGCTCAATGGAATTCACAATGTGTTCCACATCTGCAATCTCAAAAAGTGCTTCGCCGATGAATCATTGGTGATTCCACACACAGATGTGCATATAGATGAGAGCTTAAAGTTTATAGAAAAACCTTTGTCGATTGAAGATCGACAGGTGAAGAAGCTTCGAAGAAAGCACGTACCGATTGTAAAAGTCAAATGGGATGCTCGTAGAGGTCCCGAATATACGTCGGAAGTCGAAGACACAATGAAAGAAAAGTACCCCTATTTATTTGAGTAAATCTCGGGTCGAGATTTATTTTAAGGGGGTGAGGATGTAACACCTCGAAATTTTGTGTCCAATAATGTGTTAACACGTGTCGTTTGTTTACACGTGGCATTGATATTAAATAAAGGACTAATTTTGACAAACCTTGAATGTATGTAAATTCGAGGGTTATAGATGTCAAACAAGGGTAAATGTACTGTATAGTAACCCTAAATAATGCTTGTACCTTCAAACGAATAAATCATGGATCGTACGTAAGCGAAACGCGGAAGAAAGTGAGAGCTTACAAGCTACAGGGGTTAACTGTGTCAACATGTTTAATAATACCTCTGAGTGACCCTTTAACGCTCCTGAGGCTTTGTAACAGTATTATACGCTCACAAGAACATATTGTATAAATTCCGCGAAGTTCCGTTTTAAAACGAGAAAGTTATAATCAAATTCGTATGAGAAGGGTTAAAAGCATCAACAATGAAAGTTAAGGCTTTCTGAATAATTAATAAACTAAATGGAGACTTAACAACGCGGGTAAATAACACGAGGTCCTTAGTTGTAATTAACCGAGGGCCGAACCGCAAAGTTACCCCTTCAAACCCGAAAGGTCAGGTAAATCATTACGAAAGATTTCGTTATTAATTACCAGATTCTAAAATCATTACAAAAGATTTAAAATTTCTGGAAATCTAACCTCTCGCGACCCGCGTGAAGTTTTGGGTTAAGTTGAGGCGGGCCGCGAGCCACCTAAGATACGCGTCTGATCTTTACACATCAGGCGACCCGCGTAAAAGCAGCATGGATTCTCCATGCGGGCCGCATTAGACGCCCAGATGCAGAATGTTTGTAGTTTCTTGCCTTTTGAGCTTGTGAATGATCAAAACGCCAATAAATGAGGCATGGGCACCCTATACTCGACCCATAGCTCTATGGGACACCTGCCCATCATCCATGATCAGGGTAGGTTGTTGTGTAATGATCTTGAGGGCTTTGTTGCACTATAAATAGCCACATTGAGCCCATAACATTCACACAACTCAAACACTCAACTACTGATCATTCTAAGGCTCTCAAGCATTTCTCTCTGCTCTCTAAGCAAGATACAACTTCTGTAAGTCGTTCAAATCCATTTTGGTCATATATTTCCATAGATTTAGCTTATAAACTCAACCGTCGTAACTAACGGTTGTCATAACGATAATTCACAAATGGTCCAGTGAATTGTCGGATCAAAAGTAGTTTTGAGTTGGTATTTATGTGGGTAATAAACCCCTAAAAGGGTTCCCTCTGATCACCACTCTAACTATGTCAAATATCGAGTCAAACGTGCACTTAAAAAGTCAACAGAAAGTCGTTTTGCCATTTTGTACATAATCCGTAATGTATATGCTATGAAACCTGTTTTGGTAATCATAAAACATGATAATAAGTATATAAACTTGTTTACGCTCGTTTGAATCGACCGTTTGCTATATTGACCCGGTTCGGAGCCGAATGTCGCAAAGTTTGACTTTTGCTTTGACTTCAGTTCTGACCCGTTTTAGTGAGGTATAGATATGCCTTAGGACTCTCTTAGGACCAGGTTACATGATGGTATAAACCTCTGTGATCGGTTCATGAGTTATCCGAGTCTTTTGCACATTTCCGTTAATCGCCTAAAAGTTGACCGTAACGCCATTTTGAAAATAAAACGAGTATTTCGGACGTGTGAACGGACCAGAACCTTGCTTATTAAATTATAAGCATGTCCTTAAAGTTTCACGTCAATCCGAGGTCTAGAATGAGAGTTACGCTAAATGGCGCATTTATAAGAAACTTTTGTAATAAACGGCGCAATTAGCATAACACCCATCTAAACCAAGATTTCGTCACCAAAACTTTTACCCACTGTTATAAATTAATATTTTGGGAATTTTAAAGATTTTTAATAATTTTTACCTTGCTCATAACCTGCGGTTATGGCTACGGTTCGGTAAATACCGAATATGCCCTTTTCGGCCAAAACTTGAGTTCTACAAGGTCTTTTGACCCGATTCCAGTTGCTACTAATTTTAAATAATAAATAAAGTATTTTGGATTTTTAAAACTGTTCGGGAAACTCAGATTTTCTGTAGAACTCGAAAAGCCCTTTAAAAGTCTTTAAAATGACCGAAAAGCCCCTACGGGGCATAATATTAACTTAAACTCGTTACGGGCATCACGGGAGGTATCCTACTGATACCACAACCTCTTTAAGGCATATTGACTTAGGAAATAAGCGTAAGACTCTCACGGTTAACCGTTTCGCCTATTGCGCGCACGGTTCAGCTTATGAAACTAGTTTTCATAAATTAGCCGATACGGGCCAAACTATATGATTTGGACCCCAAAATCCAGAGTGTGAACCTTGAACCCATATAAAACAAGTCTCTGAACTTGTTTGGGGCGGAATCACATTCCATTCTCGGTTTTCGCCTTTTCGCGCGATTTAACCATATTTATATTCCGGAACCAACCGGTCTAGGCTACGGCCAATGTAAAGACCCGTTAGGATTCTAAGAGGTTAATTAAAACCTTCGTTCCAGACTAGGAGCCCAGTAAAAGCTATCGGTAAT